>NC_087185.1:797500-1032500 GCF_035594125.1 Scylla paramamosain
CCTTTTATGGAGGAGGATATTTATAAGCCTTGCCGCGTTACCTCAAAAGTTAGCAGGGTGTGACTGCTGGAGACGCATGGCCAGGAGATTCAGAGCCACGCCGAGTGCAGATCAATGCTGTGCCTTCCTCCTTCTACGCGGGCGTGAGGGACGGACGGCATCGCACCTCACAATGCTCGGATTTCCTGCCCATTAAAGTTATTAGTACCATAGCGCTTCTCAATGAGTCGAGGCTTGCGTATAGTTTAGCACGGTTCAGCACCACGTCAAGGGTCCTCTCTTCTGGACGCTCGCCTCAGGGAAACGCTGCTCACGTTGCCTCAGGTCAGGTCATGCATGGCAGTAAATCTTATCTAGGCACATCCATGCAATGTCATCAAAGGCTGAGGCAGATCCAGAGGGACGTCTTTCTCTTCACCATTCCAGGTCGCGCAAGGTCGAGGAAAGAGCGATAACTTACTCAGCATTACATAGTAAAAGTTCGAGTTCCGAAATTTATGGTGCGGTGCCGTAAAGTTTTGGAGGAGTTTTGCTGAGAAGAGAAGGCAGACGAGGTCAACGGGAGTGCTACAAATGGAATCGTGAGGAGAAAAAGAACCGTTTGACTTGGAATAATAAAGATGAGTGTGACGGAATGGACGAGAAGAGAGCAGGATTTACAGAAAACACCAGTAAATGAGCAGGTGATGTTTAACACCGGTGCAAAGAGAGAGAGAGAGAGGAAGAAAGAGGAACGAAAAGGAAAGAAAATATATGGGAGGTCTCTAAAAACAGTGATGAGATAAGGGATTAGGAAACTGGAAATAGGAAACCGAGAAAGGAAGCCGGGTGATGTGCGGGACGGGAGGGGGCCGCCTGGGGGATGGATGAAGAGGGCCCATCGCTATTCTAGCAGCGAGAGGACCTCGTAAAAAAGTTGGATAATTACTCTCAGCCTGAGGAGGCGTGAGAGGCAGAGCAATTTCACCTGCACTAAAGACGTGACTGAATTAGGCACCTGGTAAGTACTTAATTAAAACAAATATGCGAGTTTTCCTTGATGGGAGGAAACATAAATGCGTCAAATGCTTATCGTTTCACACTAATGCAGTATATATTGCATCAGATTTGCTTATTTACAGTTTACATACACAATCAGTGAGTTACGTGACTCTATCTAGAAACTGTGAAAATAATGTTAAAAATAAGAATAAATAGCCTGAAATTAATGGAAATGGAGGAGTAAAAAATCTATACACTTTGTACACAATCTTTTACATTTTGTTGGAACATATGCAAGAAAATATAGTGTGTACTTTTACTCTTGGAAATGGCAAAGTCATTAAGGAAGTTAGCAATAAATACCCGTGAAAAAAAAGACAATAATGAAGGTACGTTTTAAAATTCATGATGTTTTCTGCGGGTAATTGTACTCCAAAATGCCATCACTTCTGGAACAGATGCCAATATCAGGTGACGTGCAATAAAAGGCTTTCATTAAACTGGATTTTATAGTTTCATTAACGTTAGAGCGCGGCTGTACAAATAATGTTATCTTGTCTCCTTCCCTGTCTTTATTTTAAGAGGGCACAGGTGTGTACGGATATGCACACACACAAACACACACATACACACCTTTTCCTGCTACACTTTCATATCCACCACCATCACCATCCACGCCAATTATCACCAAAAATCACGTCCGTCATCACCACCATCACCACGCACACGAAAAAAAGAAAAAATGCATGATTGTCAAATGAAAAGCAATTAAAAGTAATCAATAGCATTTTTTTCAACTCTCTTTCTCTTTGTTCCTCCCTCACCTCATCTCTCCTGCGTTACTGATATTCGCCTATTAATACACTGCAGGGATAGGAGATAAAATATTTGCTCCTTTGTCTCCTTTGTGTTGCCACCTGCTTTATCTAAGAAAATAAACTCGCGAATTAAGGAACGCTAATTAAACGCGTCCGTTCGCTGATGTGTTACTGTGGTGTTGAGTGGTGGTGAGTAGTACGCGATGGTAGTGTGGTGATGACATTACAGTGTTGTGATCTAATGGTGTGAGGAGCAAGGACTGAAAATATAATGTAGATTTGATAACATGGTACTGTGTGAAGCTGCTAAGGAGTTTTTCACTTAAGAGATCTGGCTGTGAACAACAAAGAAGGCCCAGTGAAGGTGCCAGTCCCTAAAGAATGAAGTTAAAATGATTATCCAAATAATAGGTGAAATATTTACGGCAGTAGTGATGGTGGCTTGGCTGAGTATTGGGCAACGTTTCACACATAATTCGTGATAACGCTATTCACAATTACACGTCAAGAAGCCTGTGAACGTCCAGGGAAAGCTTCACCTTTACACGGCTGAAGCAAATTCTTGCATCATTATTACAGGTTCCCATCGTGATTGGCTACAAGCGACGCAGTAATAACACTGATATGCTATTGGCAGGTTACATACAGATAACAATTACACTACGGACAGTTAGCGATGGAATATATTTTTATAGAGGGGCAGCTGCCACTCACTTTTAACATATACGGGGAAAAATGAGAATTGCGTTAGAATCCAGGTCATTTCATCATTTATATTGGACGGTTATTCCAGTAATTCAGCTATGGCCTTTTCGGTATATTATGATTCCTTAATATAATTGTATTCAAGGCTGAATAGTCACCGTGTGATGAAGACGAGAAAATGCAGGATTATAACTTCCAAATACAATTGTTTTCAACACCGATTCCTAAGCACGGGCTAAAGAAGAGGAAAAGTACAGCCTCCTAAGGATGCTTCCGCATCACAATCGAGAAACATTCAACAATGGTACGGAAACATGCACGGAAAAGTTCGGCTACACATGCATTCAAATAGATCAAGCCAAGCAAAGCCTCATACGGAGAAGAATACGCGCCGTTATCACCCTGAAGAAAGCAAGCCAGCGAGTGATAACACTCATACAATAATGATAATAAAAAAAAAAAAAAAACGAATACGAATGAACATTAAATACGTCAAAAGAATACTTCAACATACGAGCTTGAACTAAAAAATAGTTAAGAAATATAAAAATACGCAGAGAAAAACTAGCTAAATGTGAAAAGACGTAGAAACTTTCACTAAAACATAACATTTTTTTTCTTTTTTCACATAATATATAGAAGCATCAAGGACGCGACCCGGATATAACGTCCGTGCCACAATGTAACCCAGAGCGTCGCCCCTCACCGACCTTGACTTGTCGGGTGACTTAACCCACCTCTTCCTCCTCCCACTGAAAGTAATTATGTCCCCGATGATCCATTAATTACGCGTGGTTAAGGAGGCTAATGAAGGGTCTTCGTTAATTCCATATTCTATTCGGAGTCAAATGAGGGTGCAGTCATGGCGGCCGAGGGAGGGAGAGAAATGGGGCTCCTGAGGACGTGAGGAGCCAGGCTTGGGAGATAAGATTGCCAGCAGATTACGTGAGTGGCCGAGGAGAAATAGAGGGAGAGATTAAGAAGGAGAGCGAGATGGATTTAGAGGACTGAAGACCCGAGCACAAGACAACGCAAGAGCTAAGGCTGATGAAAGGAGAAAAAATGCATTGTTCTCTTTTGCATCATTCTTTATTCTAAATAATCCCCAGCTCTTGTCTTGTCTTCTCCCAACCCTTCTCTTCTCTGTATCCGTCTTTCTTCATCTTTTAATCTCTCCATCTTTTCATTAGTCTCCCGGCACACACACACACACTCTCACACACACACACACACACACACACACACACACACACACACACACACACACACACACACACACACACACACCGCTACATATTTCCTGCCACTAAGAACAACAGAAGAAATAAATGGAAAACTGATGTGGGGTTTCCTCTCCCTTCTTATGCGCTTAATGGCGTTCTTTCCCCTACCTGACAGCAGCCGCGGAGAGACGTAAGAGAAGACGACTGTGCGGTAACGTTTCTCGGTGGATTGTGATAACCGAGGAAAATGTTTGTTCAGTTCACTTTAGAAAATAAAACCCACGGATTTGTCTCTTCCTCCAGAGAGCGATGTTGATAATAAGAATCAACATTTACAAGTTCAGAGAGTCGCGGAATGATGTGCTGGTCTCCTTCCTTCCCTTCAAGCACGCTCCTCTAATGGCGTGTCGCTCATATTCCTCAAAACTAAACAAAGCTGCGAGTGTTGGGAAATGAAAACTAATATGCAATAATGATTCTTTAACAAAGGACGTAATGGAATAATTACTCACACAACTGTTTCAGCAATCATCCTCGAACATCGCGACTGTCGATGCAGGGGTGTTGCGAGAGGGCGAGTGACATGCGACCGGCACTTAGCCAGGGAATAAAGACTCCAGCGGAGGGACCTCGCGCCAGTGGTGGCGTCTTCCGTACCCACTTTGTGGCAGCGGTGCTCGACACTTTGCGGAACCTTCAGTGCCGCTCCAAGTCGCGGAGCCACAATTACGACCGAAACGTGCGCATCAACGCCATTCGAGCTGAAGCGTCACGACAAATGAGATGTAACGATGCAGAAGAAACACATCCAGAGTGATTACTCTGGGAGCGGGTGCGGGGTCATCACTTGCACGGATGGGTGCTCACACACGCAGCGGTATGAAGGGAGCACGTGGATGGGCACGTTGGCAGCTGAGCAAAAGTTTTCGTTAAAAAGACATGGTTATATACAAACACACAAAGATATATTAAAGGCTAGGTGGAAATGACTGAAAATAATGATGAGACATGCCGAGAAGAACTCTGCAAAATGAGTGTTGCCTCGACCTTTGTGAGACCCTGACGTCCGTGTGAGGCACGGCGCTGACTGCCGGGACAAAGCCCTCGTGCACAGCCGGTACTGAGTGAATAGGAGTGAAAAGCTGCAGGTGTCCGGAGACAATTCTTTATGAGCAACGGTGCACGATTTTTTACACTGTTATGAAAAACAGAATATAAATTCGCTATAATGAACTGTAAAACTAATTTACCTATTTATATATGCAGAAATATATGTTTGCATAAAGGGAGTGTCTAAATCAGTAAACATTTACAGTAGGTTATCAGCGAGGTCCCGACAGCTTTAGTATTATTGGATGGATGTTCGCTACCCACGGAACATTGGTTGATAAATTATGTCAGTGTGACGACAAACGATTACTCGCCCTGCGTCTGCGTCTGCTCTATTCCACGAACTGTGATGCAAGACGCTTTGCTCACCACCTCTCCATTTTCTTTGCCCTACTTCACCTCCTCCTCCAGCTCTTTCTCTCCGTCACACTCATCTCTTCTCATCTCCTTATCTTTCCCCTCGCCTCAACTAGTGTCTTTTCTTCTTGTCGTCTCGTTCCCTTCCTCCTCTTACTCCTTTTCCTCTCAGTTCCTGTTCGCCGAGTCTTTACCTTTTCTGCCGCCACTCTGCGCTTCTCATGTCGCAGCATTACACGCAAGGACACAAATTCTGCCTTCTGTTATCTCGAAACCTGAAGAGTGAAAGGCCGCTTCATCTACTTCATAGCTCCGTTGTCCAAGATCAAATTCAGTGATCAGTGGAAAATGAAATGTAAATGTTCTTTCCTCGAAACGCATTTTAAACGTCATCTTCTGCCGAGCTTCTTGTCAACACTCAGCCATCGCCCTCCCCGGTCTGCCTTTTCTCCCTCGCCCTCCACTATTCAGACCCACACATATCAAGCTACCGGGCCTCGACTCCTCATTTTTCTCTCAGAAATTCAAATATATTTTTCCTTCCACATATTCAAATATATTTTTCCAGGAAGGCTTTTCATAACTTTATTTCATTACTCTCCATCATAATACTATATAATTAACATATATGGCTTTTCTCTACAACGTTAGCATTTAATTTTCAATGAAATAAATAATAAATCGAAGTCGGCGATCTAGTGATACAAAGCATACACGAGATAATTTCCTTGCCGAATGAACTTCACGTGAAAACATTTTATCTCAAACATAGACCATAACACACACACACACACACACACACACACACACACACACACACACACACACACACACACACTCAAAGGTTCATCATCAGCAGTATGTATGTAGCCATCTCATCAAAAGTCTTTACAAGGTAGCGCTGCAGGACATTTAACACCAGGTTTCTGTGTGGGACGGCCTCGTTGCCTGCCACAGCCACCTCGTTGCTCTGCTCAATATTTCTTACCGGCACATCCGGTTCCTCGCTGTGTTCTTCACCTTAATCCCACGTCCTCCTGTGGGCGTATACTTCTGTCCTTTCCTTCCTCCGCTTATGCAACTGCTACTCACGCTTAAATCAATGGCACCAATACTGAACTGCGCAACACCGTTACTTTATGCACGGCCACACACACACACACACACACACACACACACACACACACACACACACACACACACATACACACACACCAATACATAGCAGTCTTCGTACCGGCGGTCACACTGACTCTAAAGCACCGTATTTTCACTTACTCGCCTCTCTCCACTCTCCCAGTTATTTCGTCTCTGCTTAGGTTCTAGTTGACTTTATTCACCAACAAATTCTCCCACGCGCCAGCTACCTTCAATGCTAGTCTTTTTTTTTTTCCACTCTCGTTTCCCACTCTTTCTTGTGTCACTGTTCTCTCTCTCTCTCTCTCTCTCTCTCTCTCTCTCTCTCTCTCTCTCTCTCTCTCTCTCTCTCTCTCTCTCTCTCTCTCTCTCTGACAAACAAACACAGACAAGACGAACGACAAAAAATGCCGCTTTGTAAAAATACAAAGCATTCTTTCGTTAATTACTGTGACAAATGTAACTATTGCATTCACTTTTATATGCAATGTCAAAAACTCTGAACAAGAATTATGAAAGTGATACCTTGCCTAAAAACATGAAACACACGGCTACGCAGAAGACATATACTCCTCCTGTTCCTCCTCCACCTTCCCTCAGCCTCCTCCTACCCGGATCCTGCTCCACTCTCAGCCAGCATCATTTCAATCTTGCACCGTCATCTAGCCCAACAAGATCCCTTCAGACTGACCTTCGTGTTGTAGCTCACTCATGTTATGCCATCTGTCCCCATCTATCCCACGTCATGTCCAAACTCACTCCTACCTCAGTATTGCTCATCTCAACACCTCACAGATATTCCACGAGTCTCTCTATCACTCCCTTCCTGCGACAACAGGCTCTTTGAATCATACATGTGAACGTTATTTATTTTATCTTGGTTTTTACTTAGTTGCTCTATGCTGTATATGATTTAATGCTCTCTCTCTCTCTCTCTCTCTCTCTCTCTCTCTCTCTCTCTCTCTCTCTCTCTCTCTCTCTCTCTCTCTCTCTCTCTCTCTCTCTCTCTCTCTCTCTTTACGTAAGTAATCTCGAGGATTGCAGAGGATTTATATCTCACTTACGGTGCTTTGCGCATTACTACACATCTCCCTTTGCATTATTTTCATTAATATTTCATCCTACAAAAGAGCTATTGGTTGGATCACTTTTACCAGCCATAATTTCAAATACACGCTTCAACAATTCTGTGCTGCAGAAAAGTAAACGACTCTTATTCTCCATGGATACTCCTTCATATTTATACATTATTTTTCTTTTCTTTGAAATATGAACCGTTATTTATTTATTAATATTCCTGGTTAATTGTAAATTATAATTTGCTCGTACATAGCAGATATTCATTTTATATATTGAACAATTACGCGCAAGAAATAAAAATAATATACACAGATCATTAAATATCCAGGCGGTGACTACGCATTCATCGCCACTTGTTTTAAACGTATCGCTGAACACTGAGATGTAAAACATTACAATTGCGGCGTTTGGAATTCATAATTACGTCATGTTATGGAAAATGCAGCGAATTATTTGGTAAAAGAAGATGATGAAATGACGGATCGTAGAAGATAAAACAAACATACAGAATGTAAAAGTAAAATGCAAGCAAAGAGGAGCAGCAGCGAAAGAGAGGAAAAATGAACGTTCTGAAATACGAGAGATTGAGGAGAGACAGCGTTAAGGGAGAAACCTTGTAGCGAGCAGAAGAACGAGGGGGAGGAGAGAGGCAGGGAGGAGAAATAAGTGAAGGAAGAGATAAAAAGAGGAAAACCGAACCATAACACAGATTTACGTGATGACAGTTGAAAGCAAAATATACTACAGAAGAAGAAGAAGAAAAAAGAAGAAGAAAAGAGGGAGAAAAAGAAAAAGGAGAAGGAGAAGAAGAAGAAGAAGAAGAAGAAGAAGAAGAAGAAGAAGAAGAAGAAGAAGAAGAAGAAGAAGAAGAGAGAGAGAGAGAGAGAGAGAGAGAGAGAGAGAGAGAGAGAGAGAGAGAGAGAGAGAGAGAGAGAGAGAGAAAGGGGAGGGCAGGGAGATATGAAGGCGGGAGGAGGAGGAAGAGGAGAAGGAAGTAAGAAAGAAGCAACGCTGGGAACAATCTACTGTAACTTTCGTCTCTGTTTGGCGCAACGCACTTTAAACACACCAACATTTTTCTGTTCTCTGGCTCTGAACTCACTACCCTTACCATGCACACACACACACACACACACACACACACACACACACACACACACACACACACACACTTAACCTAACCATTTACTGCATCCAATTATGTTGTAATTAAATTCCAGCTTCGAATACAAACAACAATTATCACATGCCAATAACCTTTATCGCAACAAGAGACTCTCCTTACACACAGCAGTTCCTCTCTCTCTCTGTCTCTCACCTCCTTGACGCTTCTGCAAACACTCCTCTGCATTTCTATGTTTTCTCTCGTACTTAAGGAGTGTTCTTTCCATTTTTTAAATTTATGAAAAATTGTGGTGTTCTTCCCTAACCTTCACGCCTTCAAGGTTCCAAATTATGCAGTTTCCTTTGCTATGATGCATGAATATTTAAATTTTACTACAGCAATCTTCCATTTATAGGTTTTAGAGCGATGTCAGAAACATAACTACAAGTAGATACACTGACACGCGAGACACAACTCATCTAGCACTTCAAAATGTTACTGTCGTTGAAGCTCCACCGGAACTTGTGTGTTTCCGGTCAAGAGTAACATGACACATTACGTCTCTTTCCGAGCGTCAGCTATTGCCGAGGTCTGGCTGTCCTTCATCACGCCTCCTGGAACACTCAGGACACTCGCGAAATGCGGGACACATCATTGCGATTAATAACGGAACGTGCGTCGCGTTACATTCACGCCCAACAAAGTGTTATGTGCAGGTAGTCGGAATTTATGACTCGTCTGTGTTCAGCGTTCATATACACTACACACACACACACACACACACACACACACACACACACACACACACACACACACACACACAGAGAGAGAGAGAGAGAGAGAGAGAGAGAGAGAGAGAGAGAGAGAGAGAGAGAGAGAGAGAGAGAGAGAGAGAGAGAGAGAGAGAGAGAGAGAGAGAGAGAGAGAGAGAGAGAGAGAGAGAGAGAGAGAGAGAGAGAGAGAGAGAGACCTATACAGAGAAGTGTTAAAACAAATGCAGCATGTTTTCTTTCTCTATGCAGTATTTTTTTGAGTCTGAAAACAGTGAGATATATAGTTTATCTGGCCTATGTGTCGCCTGCGGCACCTTCTGCTCCAGACGCAGATGAAGTATTTCTAGGAAGGATAATACAAAAAAAAGTAATTATTTTGAAAGCGAGGAAAACCTAGACATAAATTAAAATAAAACTAAACACAACTGGAACAGAAGCTAAATTGAAGCAGAAAAGGTAAATATGACGTACGTATCCACCAAAAACTGACGGACATGCTAAAGGGGAAAAAAAAAAAAAAAATATATATATATATATATATATATATATATATATATATATATATATATATATATATATATATATATATATATATATATATATATATATATATATATATATATATATATATATATATATATATATATATATATATATATATATATATATATATATTAAAAACTGCAAGGTCCATAAAGACTCATACATCCTGGTTAAACATAAAACTCACGCCACCAGGAGTACCATTACGTCCTGCCATAAATACTTCTCCACGCTGGGGAAGGTGGAGGGAGAAAAAGGGGCACGAAAAAAATTAAAAGAAAGATTCTCCCTTCACCTCCCATCCTGCTCACTGTAACCACCCACCGTTTCTTTACCAAACCTGCGTTCCGTACGCCATGTGAGAGAGAGAGAGAGAGAGAGAGAGAGAGAGAGAGAGAGAGAGAGAGAGAGAGAGAGAGAGAGAGAGAGAGAGAGAGAGAGAGAGAGAGAGAGAGAGAGAGAGAGAGAGAGAGAGAGAGAGAGAGAGAGAGAGAGAGAGAGAGACGCAGCTACAGTTGCAAATAAAGGCTAGAGGTATTAAAGAAGACAAGCTAACAGTAAGCCAAGCGAGGAATAAATGAGTAGTTCTGATGTGGTCGATGGTACATTTCATCACAAGAATGAGATAATGATTTGGCAAATGAAGACTCCCTCTGAGCCGTAGCTTGGCGGCAACGACTCCCCGACAAAAGCCAGATAACCACATTGGAGGGAAAGGTGCTTTTCTGAGGTGAGGGCGAGGCGCTATCGGCAATTATGAACCTCTTTGAAGCAGCGAAGTAGTTTGGTGAAGTAAAGGGAAGGAAGAAAAGAATCCCAGTAGCATTTTGATAACCTTCTACTATATACATACTGTTAAGACTCCAAACCCGCGGGGCAACCAGCAGCATGCGGTGCCCAGGAAGGAAAGAAATACTTGGCAGAGGATGTGAAGGATGAAGAGGCGGTAGAATACGAGAACGTGTAGAACGAGAACGAAGAGAAAAATCTTGTGAAGGATGAAGAGGCGGTAGAGTGTAGAAGGTGTAGAACGACAACGAAGGCAAAAATTTAACTGAAAGAACAACGAGAGCGAGGCCAACGTGGACGAGAAAGACGATTTTAATTAAGGGAGACGTGGGTGAAGGAGAACGAACACCAAGACAAGGAGGAAGAAAACCCGGCAAGGAAGCAAAAGGTGGAGTCAAGAGACAGGCAGCAACTTAAGTGAAGGGGAGGAAGGCTGCAGAACAAGACAGTCTGTGAAAAAAAGGAAACGAAAAAAAATGTCAAAGAAAGAAGAAACAGCATAACAATAGACGAGGAACTGTACCGAAGTAGTGTATACAATCAAAGGAGTCTTGGTCTTTGTTATCTTCCTACACAGGCATTGCAGATGTTATTCTAAAGGAAACAAACAGGCAGCAAATATTTTCCACGCATGTTCGATCACTGGCTTAAGCGCATCAGAGCAATACGAGAATAAAGATGCAGGACACACTCCCAGACACCTTACAACTTGAGCTAACTTTCAACGCTGTCATAGTGTCAACAAGTATTCAACTTGGTAAACGCCGGCTGAATTCTCCCCTTCCTTACGTGTGTGTGTGTGTGTGTGTGTGTGTGTGTGTGTGTGTGTGTGTGTGTGTGTGTGTGTGTGTGTGTGTGTGTGTGTGTGTGTGTGTGTGTGTGTGTGTGTGTGTGTGTGTGTGTGTGTGTGTGTGTGTGTGTGTGTGTGTGTGTGTGTGTGTGTGTGTGTGTGTGTGTGTGTGTGACTCTAGAGAAAACAGGCAAATAAAGCAAAAGGAGCAAGCAGACCAATCTATCTGCAGTAAAATCTAATACTTACATCTATGCAGCATTGACTTCTATATCCCCTAGCACCTTCCCCGCACCGTTTCCTCGCACCAGTCGCCTGCCGTAAGTGAACGTGTCTTCTGCCCACACACTCCACTGGCCCTCGTTCAGGCGTCAGCAGCAGGCATTCGGCACACCAGCCAGCAGTGTCTTGCCTCCAACCAGGCCAGACGCCGCCGGTATTACGACACTTGGAACTAATTTCAGTGACTGGCGATGTGAAACTATTTGGCAACACGTTTTATTAGATTTTAAGGATCAATATACAGCAGCCAGCAAGGACGGACCATTGGGAGTGGGAAAAATAAATATATTCATTGATAGGAAAGAGGGACAGGGAGAGAGGGAGACAAGAGACTGAAGTACGAGGAGGTAAAAAATAAATTAATAATAATGAACTGGGTTTCTATTTGTGAAACGTTACAAGCGCAAAGGAATTTCTTGAATATACGTATTCTTCTAATTCGCTAATATAAAACGTAATTTGAAAACATTGTAAACTGTCATAAGTATAGAATAAGAATACTTGATTTTCTACCAACTTGATCATTTGGTGTCCGCACAGTGTGGCGTCCTGATCTGGCTAATGAGTCACACTTCACTGACTGTTCCTAATGCCCATCCCGACAACAACAAGGGCAGGTAGTCTCATTAATGGACACTCTGATGACAACATCGGCTCACACAACTTCCCCTCTCCCATCTCCGACTCTGTCTCTCCTTCCAGACCTCCTGCCTCCAACAGCCCTTCTGTCTCACTCTCTTCTTCCTCTTTCCCTAACCTCCAAAACCAGTCTCGCTAACATTCCCTCTCCAACTCAATCTCTCTCTCTCTCTCTCTCTCTCTCTCTCTCCTCTCTCTCTCTCCTCTCTCTCACTCTCTCTCTCTCTCTCTCTCTCTCTCTCTCTCTCTCTCTCTCTCTCGCTATACATCGTTTTCTATTACCTTCGCGCACACACACACACACACACACACACACTGTCTCGGCTTTCCTGTTCTGCAAAACAACTTAATTAATGTAATGGAACTAAAGGAAACACTAATTCTTGCAGATACACGTATTCATGAGCATCGTAAATTATATTATGTACAGCTTCCTTGGCTGAACTCTTCGGTTTTCTCCCTGTGTCTTTCCAATGGCTCTCCTTTAATTAACAAGCATCTCATTATTTCCCTCTCGTTATTTTTTCTCCCATAGAAGCAACACAGCGCATAACCTAGTATTGTTAAAAAAAGAAAAAAAAAACTGCCCCTAGCTGTGCTCTCTCTCACCTGCGAGCAATTAGCGATCACACCCTTACCTGTCACCTACATATGTCCTCCCTTGTGTAGCGCCGCCTCACACATTACAACTGTATTTCCTTCACGCAGGGCAATGCATCCTTCGCCCCTCGTGGAAGCACAATACGCGAGTAAACAAAGAGGGCAGACAAACTGGCAACAAAGGAACTGGTTCTGCAGCAATCAAAACTTTCAATGAAGTCATTACGCTGGAATGTATGCATGGGTCAACACACAATGTTCCGTTCCTGCCCCTCAAAAGCTAAAGAGCTCAAGCATACATTATACGGTAAACTATGTTATGTATACGCAACAATTATAATGCACCAAGTATTAAAGCGCAATAAGGAAGAACAATGTCGTTTTCACTCGCTAAATGTGCCGGCGCGCAGAGGTGGAGGGCTGCTGCTGCTGCTGCTGCTGTAGTTGTTACTAGTCACCTTGACGGCGCAGAACAATGAAGGTGAACTATCGAGTCAACGAAACAGAGGACAAACATCCCGTTAATATAGAAAGGAAAAACTCGTGTCCCGAAATGACACCGTATTATGAGATTCACGCGTGGAAAACCTATTATGAGATCAAAGGCCTCCTCTTTGATGCCAACAAGCATGATTACATTTAGCTGTGATTTCGAACCAATATTCTACTAATTGTTTCATAACAACAACTATGGTCTGCAATAATATCTTCAATAGTGTTTCTGGTTTTGATTATGAAGCAAATTACATATGCAGGGGCAAGCAATGCAGACAGTTTTTCCAATGCGTATTAACACTTAACTCATCCAAACAAACTATGGCAGAGGCCAGCAGGGTGCGTTATTAGGACACGCTCTTAGTGCATTGCCACATTACGTAATTACTTGGTTCTTAGGCTCAGTTTTCAAGGCCAGAAAGTTAAAAGATGAACCATTTACTAAAGTAAAGGTTGGGCCCATTACATGACTGTTCAGAAAGGCAGCAAGAGCGTTGCACTCCTGCACTCAGAGGCAAGCATACTCATCGTCATTAGGAAACGCACGGGAATGTGATGCTGCAAGTTTAGGCAACAGAACGTGCGAGTCACGCTCTAACGACACGCACGAAGCATACTTGTAAATCACGACACGGTGAATGCACCAGCTGCATTGGGATCTTTTACTGGAAATTTGCAAACACAAAACTCCCGGAGGCTAGTAAAGCACTCGCACCTCATTACGTGTCCGGTCCAGTGCACTGCTCACCTCCCGCCCGGAACGCAACCTGGAACGGAGATAATCAGGAAACGGGACAGAGAAAAAACCCGCTGCATTATCTCGGCGCCGCACACTGCCGCCAGATGAATGGTTCACCACGCCACGCAATTATTCTCAAGACCGATGAAGATTACAATATCCTGAAGAAAATTAAGCTGTGCGTTATTCTAGTTAAATGATTACCAAAATAATGGATAATTTCACGAGTGCAACTGGATTAACTAAAATGAAATATAAAACTGATACATACATTGCCATGAGTTTAGATGATTAATGAAGGCAAAAACACAACAGTAGAGAAGAATACAGGCTACATCAGTCCCCACGTGCCTTTGTACCTGCAAGGAACATCCGCACTCCTACCTTACCAGTCTAACTGGCAGAGATGTTGTTTATTTATTCATTTATTTTTTTTATTTTATTTATTTATTTATTTATTTTATCTATTTCATTTTGTTTATTTATTTATTTAAATTTATTTATTTATTTATTATCATATTTATTTATTCTATTTATTTATTTATTATTTATTTATTTATTATTTATTTATTTATTTTTATTTATATACATTTATCTATTTTCTTTTTTTCTTTTTTGTGTATGTGTGTGTGTGTGTGTGTGTGTGTGTGTGTGTGTGTGTGTGTGTGTGTGTGTGTGTGTGTGTGTGTGTGTGTGTGTGTGTGTGTGTGTGTGTGTGTGTGTGTGTGTGTGTGTGTGTGAGTGTGTGACCGGTCGTTCCTTTGTTGTTTCACCCTCTTTCGTTTATCTGAACTTAATCAAATCAAGTCCAACATTAATCTTCCACGTGAATTAGATTTACTTGTAATGAGTTTCTGCCGTCCATTTCACCAATCTATACTACCTACCCACCTACTGCCTCCCAGCCTACCTACACACACACACACACACACACACACACACACACACACACACACACACACACACGGACACGGAAACGGACACGACCCGCGCGAGATTAGATACAAATACACTGGGAACGTTATCAAATTATGACGAGAGAAAATATACAATGTCAGCATTATGTAAGGAAAGGTCATCCAGTGCTGTGAGGGTCAGTGGGTAACAGAAAAGGTTAGGAAAATGGAAGAAAGAGACAGCTCGGGTTAAGTTAGGAAAATAAATATGACATGATGACAGAGAGTAGGTAAAACTATTATAAGAAAAAGACGCTTTAGTAAGGTCATTGCAAGCACTACAACTATTAGCGTCAAAAATGCCTCATGACAACAACGTGTAAGAGGCGCCCTGCGGGGCAAGCAAGACGAAAACATGAAACAGAAAAGAACTTAGTGGCGCTATATTTCTGCACAAACACGCCGCAAAAAGCTTAATAACTTCCTTTGTTACAGCCATCAAGGAGCAATTCAGTTTTTTTTCTCGCCACTGGCTGATTCTAATTAAGAACAAGAATAAACATGTGTCTCATCGTCCAGGCGAGAGGAATGGCAGTAAATATGTAAAATAACTTTGCATTCTATCTGTTTATGCTCTCAGTTTCTGCCTGGAGTGCAGTCGTGACTTTACTCGCCTTACTCACCTGCTTTTTGATGTTATTCAGATGGCAGAATTTCGTAAATAATTTAAAATCCACATTTCTGCCGAATACAATGTTTTGATATGATTTAGGATGCCAAAGGGAGATTCAGGCTGGATATGTTTCCCTTGCCATCGCTAATGTCAACGTGTTCCTTAACAGTACTCGCTCAAATGTTAATGCATCTTTACGTATTCATTAATGTATTGTTGTTACCTCTTGCCTGTTTGATTCTATTGTATCAGTTTATCTTTTTCTCCCTACTATACACATTTTCTTTTCACTTCTGGTAATATTTCCTTCTCTAACTTTTCACCCGTGTGAGCAACATTCTCCTATTTTCCCTCAGCATCTCCACTTGGCCAGAATCGCGTGGCTCCCTGCACCATCCATCCTCCACTTACCTCGAGGCATCATTCTCCCTCGCGTACTCCATCCCAAGAGCCCCTCCCTTCTCTCCCCCATCTTTCTCATCCAAGTCCTCCTATTTTTTCTGCACCTTACCTCCTCATTCTCCTCTACCACACCCAGTCTGCGCCCCTCCCGCTAAGCCTTAGCCATGCACACATTCCCACCGCAATAAACACCGGCGAGGCATCATATTTTCACCCATTAAGGCACTTTCCTCTTATTACTCGCGGTTCGGCTCACTTGGAGTTCTGGGCGCCGCTGGCATAGTGGGCGTGGTAGCGAGTGGGGTTGTTTTCCTATCTAAAAGCACGAGTCTTGTTTTCATATCTAAAAGCACGCGTCAGGAAGAGCCAGCAGGAATAGGAGAGACAAGATCTAGTGCCTTTGAGAGCAGTGATGGTGACTCCTCCTCCTGCCCACCTCGCTGTTCTTCACTCCTGCCTCGCTTTATTGTTCTGTCTGCCTCAGCTCCAAACACACCTTGAGTCAGGTTACAGCCTCGCCAGCAACATCCTCCCCAGTCTGTCTCCGTGTACCTGAGGCCTGTGCTGCTCTGAAACACCGTCTAGACCTCCTTCATCATCAGGCACAACGAGGACAGCATTATGGTTAGCGACAACACATGGCCATTAATTACTCTCTAATTTAATTATCAGCGGGAGGATGGGAGGGAGAAAGATTGGGGACGAAGATGAGGCTCAGCATTATTACCAACACTTCCTCATTCTCAAGAATTTCCTACTGGTCTCTCTCTCTCTCTCTCTCTCTCTCTCTCTCTCTCTCTCTCTCTCTCTCTGGTTCGATATATCATTCCTCCAGTATTTCTCAGCCTGCATGTTTTACTATTTCTAACCCGCGGATTAATGGCTACCACCAAACTCAGAATTTTTTCCATCTGTCATCTTCCTGTTACCTTGGATGAGAGATCTGAGTCCACATTTTTCTCTTCTGGCTTTTTTTTTTTTCCACATTTTTCTCTTCTGGCTTTTTTTCCTATCTCATTTTCTCTTACGCTCCCTTGGACACATACTTCTACTCGTCCTCATTAAATTCCTGCTGCAAATCTCGCTATGCTATGTCCAGGAGGATGCAATAATACAATGGCAGTAGTAGTAGTAGTAGTAGTAGTAGTAGTAGTAGTAGTAGTAGTAGTAGTAGTAGTAGTAAAGTCGTTGTAGTAATAACCAGGAGTAATGAGATGAAAGTACCTTAATGGGTGAATATATGTGCTGGGCTGGGCGGGAGGGGCGCAGTGTTGGTATGGTAGAGGAGGATGAGGAGGTGAGTTGCAGAAAAATAGGAGGACTTGTATGAGAAAGATGGGGGAGAGAAGGGAGGGGCTCTTGGGATGGAGTACGCGAGGGAGAATGATGCCTCGAGGTAAGTGGAGGATGGATGGTGCAGGGAGCCACGCGATTCTGGCCAAGTGGAGATGCTGAGGTAAAATAGGAGAATGTTGCTCACACAGGTAAAAAGTTGGAGAGGGATATAAAATAAAGAAAAATAAATAAAAGTCAGTAGAATAGGGAGAGGAAGACAAACTATTACAATGGGATTTATACAGGCAAGAAGTAAGAGCAATATATTAACGAATAGGTACAAATGCAATAACATTTAAGTGAGCAGTGTAAAGGAACATCTTGACACCAGCAAAGGCAAGGAACACACACCTAAGCTGAATCATCTTTTGGCATCCTACATCATACCAAAGCTTTATATTCACCAAAACAGGATATAGGATGTTTACGGAGGTTAGTGAAGGAAGATTAAATGCTCAGGAAAACAGGCCGTGCATCACTCCTCTCTAAAGTCCTTCAGATCACACAGGCGTCATATCGGCTTATCTTGCCTCTACTCGCATTACAAGGACACTGGAGATAGTTTCATGGATTTAGCTTTATGTTCGTCAAGGATTGGTGTCTCGTCCCCGTTGTCGTTCCCACTCTCCTCCTCCTCCTCCTCCTCCTTCTCCTCCTCCTCCTCCTTCTCCTCCTCCTCCTCCTTCTCTTCCTCCTCCTCCTCTTCCTGTGGTGTCTCGCCGCCTCATCAGTGCCCCTTCCACCTCCCTGTTAATCCCTGAGGACACTGCCTCGGTGACAACAAAATGCCGACACAAGAGGGAAATTTGCAATAGATAAAGGCACAATGTTACCACTATGTTAGGATTACCAAGGGAGGGAGGAGGGAAGGAAAGAGGGGTTTGGAGTGGGAATGAAGACGAAGGCAAGAGCTAGAAATGATGGTGAGAGGATGAAGGAAAAATGAGAGTTTAGGATTGAACAGATAAGTGTGTGTACCCCCAATCTTCTCATGCATAGGTAAGTGGGTCTTTAGTGTGTGTGTGTGTGTGTGTGTGTGTGTGTGTGTGTGTGTGTGTGTGTGTGTGTGTGTGTGTGTGTGTGTGTGTGTGTGTGTGTGTGTGTGTGTGTGTGTGTGTGTGTGTGTGTGTGTGTGTGTGTGTGTGTGTGTGTGTGTGTGTGTGTGTGTGTGTGTGTGTGTGTGTGTGTGTGTGTGTGTGTGTGTGTGTGTGTGTGTGAGACGGCAGAACAAAAGAAAACAATGAAACAAAGAGAAAGATTCCACGTAATGCCATCCTATCCTATACATCCTTGTAAGTCCTCTCTCTTACCCTCTAAATCGCTGTAAATCAACGTGAACCGAAGTCTCAGTGTACTCGTTTCCCTCTAGTGACCCTCAGGAACGAGGCCATCAAACTCCACAGCAGAATTATGGCCGTATCTCTGAATTTGGACCACGCGACCTTTGACTTAACGCCTGAGAGGGGTCATCTAATCCCCAGACGCACGATGTAAACATGAAATAGTGAAGAGCTAAACCTGGTAAGGATCAGAGCCTGTGGAAGGTTGAGAATTAGCGAATAGTTGAAGGGACGCAAGTGGAAGGACTGGAAGAGGAGAAAGAGGCGGCAAAGAGCGACCTGGCGAAGAACAGACGTGATTATTGGAAACTACGATAAAATAAATGAATTCTAAAGTAAAAATCGACAGAAATGAAGAAAGGAGACTTGCTAAAAAACCGAGACAAAAGTATTTTAGGGTAAACATTATGAGCTATGGACAAAGAAATAAGTTCAAATGAATAACCAAATAAATTAATAAGTGAATACATAAATCAACGAATATGTAATAAATAAATAAACAAACAAATGAAATGATTAAAAAGGTGAAAGTAAATAGCGACAAAGGAGGGAAAAATCTGATAAATAAGCGTAAAGAAGGAAAATTAGTAAAAAAAAACAAAAGTAACAAGGAAAGTAAAAAAAGGAGCAAAAAATGAAAAAAAAACATGAAAAATAGGAAAACAGAAGACAAGAAGAAAAAGAAAAACAAAGGAAAACAAAGAAAACAGAGAGAGAAACATGTAAAGTATAAAATATTAAGTGGGAGAAGAAACAATGGAAAGAAAAAAGTGAGAGAAACGAAAAGACTGACGAAAAGAAGTGAGGAACGGCAGAAAGATTAGAGAAACGTGGGAGGGACAGGGCGAAGGAGAGGAAATAAAGTGAAAAGTGTGGAGAGAAACAAGGTAGATGACCCGAACAAAAAACAGGAACACTGAAAAAGAAAGGTGAAAGAAAGGAAGGAAAGAAGAAAGGAAGATGGGAAGGAAGGAAAAAAAAAGGTAAGTACAAGAAGAAAGAATTGACAGAAAGAAAATGTGAGGAAAAAAGGAAACAGGAAAGAAGAAAGAAATGTAGACTAAAAGAGGAAAGAAGTGAAAGGAAGGAGGAAATGCGAGGCTGTGTGTGAAGGCTGAGATCAGAGAGACGCTTGTGTGAATAAGTGGTATTTGTATAAGTCCTGAGGCGGCGTGGAGGAGGTGGCGGTAGAAGGTTGGAAGAGCGTGCAAACACACATTTATATCTACACACACACACACACACACACACACACACGGAAGAGGGAACTGCCAAAAGAAGATACATATGAAGCATACCTGAATCATCATAAAATACAAAACAGTCATACGGAAATGGAAACGCTCAGAAAAAAAAAAAATAATAATAATAATGAAAACACAAAAAATGATTAATTTACAATATCAACATTATGTTCTTTGACTTTGAGAATTAAATGGCATTCAGCTTTAGATTACAAGAGAGCCTCCCCGAGGCAGCACGGGCGGCAGCGAGGGAGAAAGAACGCAAGGACAGAAGAAAAATAAGACGAAAATGACAAATGACGTGAGGCAGGGAAGAAAAATATGAAACAATACTACAAGACTAACGCTGAGACATAAAGGAACGGACGGAATGAACGAAAACGAGAAAATAATGGAAAACTCTTTTACTCTCATTATCTATCTATCTATCTATCTATCTATCTATATCTATCTATCTATCTATCTATCTATCTATCTATCTATATATATATATATATAATATTTTTTTAGATAAATTCTATAAAAGCGATGTTCAATTTACTCCCAACTACACTGCATATCTGCGATGAACACGCTCATACCTTTATATAAAAACGGGCACGAGCATTTCAAGCTTATGCATGAAACGTGAGTGTGTATTTAATATTTTCTGCAGTATCTCTTAACGCTTTCCTAATCTTTCTCGTTCTCCAGTTCGAGATATTACTTGCATGACACGACGCTCTCAATGTGGAGTTTTTCTATCTCAGGTCAACCATGTGGACTCTCTCTCTCTCTCTCTCTCTCTCTCTCTCTCTCTCTCTCTCTCTCTCTCTCTCTCTCTCTCTCTCTCTCTCTCTCTCTCTCTCTCTCTCTCTATGAAAAACGCAGCTAACAAAGCAAATCGACAAGGAAAAATAGGACAAGGCAAACAACAAGACCGTGCAGAAAAATTATGACAACGGAAAGAATGTCTCGCTTCCTTTCCTCTGGGTGACGAGGCAGGGCCGCGCGACGCCCCCAGATGGTGTCAGCCCCGCCGCGCCGGTTCCAGGAAAAGATACACGCTTTGAATTACGAGCCTCGATACCATGCCAGCCCCAGGGTCGGGTCAGGTTAGGTCAAATTTTCTCTAGGGGGAATTACAAGTGTGTTGTGTGTCTGGCTTAAAGTACGAGTAACATTTTTATTTCCTCTGTTTTCTCTCCTGCCTCGCCGTCGATGCTTTTCTACGCGGCTTTTTCATCACTGCCTTTCAATTCGCAGCACCAGTTCGGGTCAAGTGAAGTCAAATTTTCTCTAGGAGGAATTGAAAGTGTTGAGTGTTCAGTTTGAAGCAACTCTATCATTTTATTTCCTCGATGTAGCCTCCACTCTCGCCATTAGTTCTCTCCTACGCAGCTGTACACCACTGCCTTTCACCACTGCCACAAATCACAGACCAGTGACACGCTTGGCACTATAAAATCTACTTTTACTTAACCTTCTCTCACACATTTGACTCTCTTCAGTGCTGCGTAAACGGCGTCACTAAGCCTTGGTAACCAACTAGAAATTTACGATATGCTTAAATGTTGTTCTCTCTCTTTCTCCATCATCATCCCACAAACCACTAAAGGGTTCAAGGAAAAATTATAATAGGCCATATCCTTCCTGCCTATAATGACAATTTATGACTGAGTCCCCTCCGCTGAGTGACAAGAAGAGACACAGAAAAAAGTGAGTAATGGAGAGGAAGTCCAGGAGATAAATGAGGTGTGAGTAGGCAGGAAGGAAGAATAGAAAGAAAAGAAGGATTTTCGAAAAAGCGTAGAGGAGGGGAACGAGAGAGAGAGAGAGAGAGAGAGAGAGAGAGAGAGAGAGAGAGAGAGAGAGAGAGAGAGAGAGAGAGAGAGAGAGAGAGAGAGAGAGAGAGAGAGAGAGAGAGAGGGTGTAGAAATGTGTTGTACAAAAAACTCGAAGCGATGAAGAGAGAATCCCATTACTACACTAACTTCCAGTATTAATTGAATGTAAACTCAACCAAGTGTAGCAACTGAACTCGTAGGCACAGGGTCGGTCGGTGGGAAGTGGGAGGCGGACCGTCGAGAGAGCCAGGCGAGGCGAGGCGAGGCGAGGCACTGTGTCTGGTGGGCAGGTCAGAGGCAGTGTAGCTCCGGCAAGCGTGGAGGAAGGACGTACTCGCGACACTCTCTCGCCGCCCTCTGCACGCAGACAACTGGGTCTCCTCCGCGTCTGAATCCCGACTACCGAGGAATATCGTTCACTCCAGCATCATGATACTCTCGCAACCTACGCGGTACATTAGCAGTGCGATCATGACACCTGCACGTACTGTTTTCCCTGTCGAGTGTGTGTAACGGGACGCTTGTAAGTGCCACCTAACAAGAATAGAGTGTGGAGATGAAAAAGTTAAGTAAGTAATAAGGGAGATTCACGCCTCTATGGCCTATGCTCGGCGGCTCGTGGCGGCCGGCTGCAATACTTAACGAGGCCGAGAGAACAAAAGACAAGTGAGTGTTTTCAAGAACCACAAACGCCTTCTCGGCCCCGCCTGCGCCGGCCCTCTCTTCTGCTTACTTCAGACCAAGGAATAATTTATAATAGCTTAGAAATGTTGCTTCCAAGACAAGGAATAATTCGGAACATTTGTTTTCTCTGACTCCATGGCAAAGGTTGTGTTTGCCAGAACAACCACATGATCACAAACATTGTTGTATTTATCAACTGTTATATATATCATTTTACTAGTGTCTCGCGTGCGTGTGATTCCCACCTTGGTGTCACGTGCTCTGGCACTGTATTGACCCCGAAGACACCTGGGTAGTGAGCTAAGGTGAGGTTGAAGGTTGCTGAGGATCGAGAAGCAAGCATCACTGTGAATCAATATCTCACACTCATTACCCATCGCGACAATACCATCATGCTTCTCTCATTGTGTGTAATAGGTGAGTAATGGCTTCCTCTCCTCCTTCTCCTTCATCTTTCTTTTATTAGTCCTTTGATGCACGGAGGGCTGCAATCATGTGGGGATTAATGATATCATCCAGACTTAATGCTTTCCCAATAATCTATAAGAGGGGATCATGGTAGACGTCCAGTAGTTTTCACCCAAAATTACCGCCGTCGGATCTCGGCTTTATGTCTTTGGCTTCTGCGGGACTTCGTTACTGACTGGCTTCCCTTCAACGTGTCGTGCCTCTTTTTTCCGTCTCAATATTCTGTCACTTATCCCAACCTTCGGCAATTATCGAAAACCTTTGCAGAGTACGTCGTTACGCTCTCCACCTGCTGCTTATTCCTGCCTGGTCTTACTCCAAAGGTCTACTCTGGCCTTATCCAAGAACCATCTCTGCGCCACTTCGTTTCCTGAATGTCTTGCGCGCCTCCACGAGGGCAGGATTGGGTTAGATCAAATTGTCAAGTTAGATAAATTCAAGACTCCATTTACGGAAAGTTAGACGGATCAGGTTACTGCACCAATATCCTTTCAGGATTTTAGTTTAAAACATATGATAGAACATTTATCTCTCATTTAAGTTTTGTGTTCTAAAATCAACAAAATTGGAAATGTGATTACAGTGCCTTGTCCAAGAATTCACGTTATGAGATTAAATTAATTTCCAGATTTTCTTTCCGAACAATAGGTAGCAAAAGAATCCGAGGAACCCTGACGCGGAGGCTTGCAATGTGTTGCTGCGTTAGAAAAGTGGAACGAAATAATATCATATTTTTTTGGGTGGGACGCAACATGAAGGGCCACTGGTGACAAGAAAACAGGTTAATTAGTTTATTTTTTAGATGAATGCCTCGAGGAGAAGAGGAGGGAGGCAACGTGAAGAAAATGAAGGAGGAGCTTTACGTAATGGTAACTGCAATGGTGATGCTGCTGCGAAAAATAACCATTAGGGGAAAAAAAAGTGTACTGCGCAATGGTGTTTTTCTTTCAGGGTGTGTGGATGGCCTTCCCGTGTCTGCTCTGTCCCTAATCTGGTCCATCTCCTGGGCTATCTTTTAGGCTTCACCCATATCCTGCCACATCACAAACTTTACCTACGACTTTGCCCTTACCCATCCTACCCTAATCTCTCCCTCATCTTCCCCCTACTTTTCCACTTTCCACCTTCGTATTCCCTTAACTTCCACCCACTTTTCTTTAGGTTTTCTTTTTTTTTCGTATTTATATCTCTCATTCTCATATCTCCGTGTTCCCCTCGCTCTTTTATCTCCCTTTTTCTTCCCCTTCCCTTCATATTCCTTTCACTTTCCCTCCTTCATCTTCATTCTCCTCACTCACCCCCTGCATTCCTACATTCTTCCCTCCATTTAGTCTCACCCTCTCATATTTTCCCCTCCCTTCCCCTCATCACCCTTATCTTACACCTTCATTCTTCCTCTTACATTTGTAATTCCTCACATTCCTCTTACTTTTCTGTCCCGCATCTTCCCCTTTTACCACCACCCTTTAGATTCCTGCACCGTTCTCCTTCTCTTAGCGCCACCCCTCACTTAGGACAATGACATTCCTCCTCTCACCCACCCTGCCTAAATGTGTTACCTCTCTATAAACGACTAGATGAAGAACTATTATACGCTAGGGATAAGGAGCAGTGAATATGAATACGTTGGCACCATATCTTCATCTACAGTGTGACATCCGAACAGACACTCCACCCGAATAAGATGAACATTAATAATTTAATTGCTCTCTCTCTCTCTCTCTCTCTCTCTCTCTCTCTCTCTCTCTCTCTCTCTCTCTCTCTCTCTCTCTCTCTCTCTCTCTCTCTCTCTCTCTGCCATATATGCTGATGCTGCTGCTGCTGATGATGATAAAGATAATGATAATAATAATAATAATAATAATAATAATAATAATAATAATAATAATAATAATAATAATAATAATAATAATAATAACAATACAAGCAACAACAACATCATCACAGTCTTCCCTACCATTATGAAAGGACTCGCTCTCCACAACATAACTTTCAAGTATTATCAAGTAAGTTCATGTAAGAGCATTAATATATTCAACCCTAACTCCAGATTATTTCAACATCCTAAGGTCAACTCTCCTTTCCATCCTCCCGAGCTCCTCCTCCTTGCTTTAGTGTTGGGTATTAAATGAATTTCTCGTCTCTCCATACTCTCTCAAGTCAGTGTCTTTGTTGGTCTCTATATTTCCATTTACACTTACACAGTTTTCTGTCTTACTCAACACCAACGCTTCTCTTTCAGCAGTAGCTTATAGGTTTTGTTATACGTCAAGATTTTTTAAAAACTTAATTCATCTAAATTGCTCGTTCGTCTCGTGTCGCAGTCGTGGACTTCACAAACAAAATGAATATGGCAAACAGAAAATATGAGTTAGCTACGTGGAATACTAAAATATAGCGATACATATGCAGAGGATGATAACACCCCATCAAGGGAAACGAAGCAAGAACACCTTGCATGACAAGACGCAAGTAAGACATATCATAACACGCAACGGAACGAAACGCAACGCGAGGCAAAACGAGACAAACTAAACACGAGACGCAAAAAAAAAGAGAGAGCATGGAAAAAAATCTGAGAAAACAAAACAAGGTAATCTAATATAACACCGCCTAAGACAAAAGAAAACGAAACAAAAGGAAGCATGACCAACGAGAGGGGAAGAAAACTCATAAGATGAATCAACAAAAGAAAGAAAGAAAAAACAAAAGCTTAACTCAAAAATACACGTATACAATATATACACAAAAAGCGAGTCTCCCGAAGCAAGAAGGTGTCTCTCCTTTAAAATTTTTCAAAACATTCCCGGCCAGCGTGTCGAGGGTAATCCCACACTGAATATGACAATGCCGACATCCTGGTCTTTCTTTGACTTGCTGGCCCAAAACTACAAACGCCTTTGATACACACACACACACACACACACACACACACACACACACACACACACACACACACACACACACACACACACAACCCTTACCTTCCCTTCTGTTAGTAAATCCTATTAATAA
Source organism: Scylla paramamosain (assembly GCF_035594125.1). Lineage (NCBI taxonomy): Eukaryota > Metazoa > Arthropoda > Malacostraca > Decapoda > Portunidae > Scylla > Scylla paramamosain. Next base: position 823,550 of record NC_087185.1, read on the forward strand.
ACAACTCCCTGGAACTCCCTGCCTGCTTCTGCATTTCCACCTTCCTATGACTTGAATTCCTTTAGAGGGAGGTTTCAAGACACTTAGCCTTCAATTTTTTGACTACCGCTTCGGACCCTATTCGGGCCCGGAATCTTAGGGGGGCTTTCTTTTTATCGGATTTTTGTTGCCCTTGGTCGGTGTCCCTCCTACATTAAAAAAAATAATAATGATAAATAAAATAAAATAAAAAGAAAATAAATAAATACTGATCCTTCTCCGCCAAATTTTAATACTGAACTATAAAAAGAAAGCACCACAAGACAAAACGAAAAAAGAACATATTTACTAGTCTCCATTTCTCTCTCTCTCCTTCATTCGTTTACCTTCATTCTTTCGATTCTTTACTCTTCCCTCCTCCCCTCCTTTGTATTTGCCTTCCTCTACCTTAACTTCATCATACACTATCCTCCCCCCACCTCTCTCCCTAAATTAGTTAGCAAATGATTCAGATCAGGTATCAGGGCTGTTTTCATCCTGACGGCCTACTGAACCTCACTACCAACACTCCCTGGCAGAGGAAAAAAACACGAGTCAGGACCAATTACTAACTTCACGTTGCGATTATATCCGTTCAAGCGTGTTTATCAAGCCAATTTGCGCTGTTTATTGAAATTAGCAATAATGAGAAAAGGAAGAGCGACAGAGGCGACAGTGAGCCCAGTAACAGAAGAGAGGGGAAGCTGCAAGTGGAAAAGAATGAAACAAGGACAGAAAGAGGGATAATATAATGTGGAGAGTCAATAGAACTGTATAGCAGGGAGTGAGAGGATGATGAAGGGAGAGAGAAGGAGAGAGGATACAGGTGAGAGCCCGGTAGGGAAGACGGGAGCATAGACTTTGCTGGAGAGAGGGGGATGAAGGCCAGGATCCACAATAATGGGTTTGTTTGTCCTCATGGTCAAATACATAGGAAAATGTGGCCTGTGGCAGCATCACATACATTCTTTCATATGTGTACGTATGAAAAACATACATGGATTGTAGACAGACACAAAAGGATACAAATACATAGGCACATTTACATACATTTCCGTCCACATACGTATAATGGACGCAGCAAATTTGTGCTCTTGCCAACACACACACACACACACACACACACACACACACACACACACACACACACACACACACACAACACACTTCTCGTTAAGGGACTTGCGGAATACGAGGAATATCTTTCAATGTTATTTCCATAAAGATTCCCAAGTTCCCCTGGTCTAAGTGAATGCCATTAATTGAGAACTTTCTAAATTTCTTCCCTCCCCTACAATGAGTAGAATCCACCACGACTTAAAGATCTACGTTTCTTCCCCTCTGGACTTCTTTTCCACAAAGTTTAGATGCTCATAGTGGACTCACTCTCTCTCTCTCTCTCTCTCTCTCTCTCTCTCTCTCTCTCTCTCTCTCTCTCTCTCTCTCTCTCTCTCTCTCTCTCTCTCTCTCTCTCTCACTAGCTGGTGGGTCGCTCGGTCCGTCGATCACGTTTTGGAATGTCAGTAGGGTGCACGGATGTGTGTGTGTGTGTGTGTGTGTGTGTGTGTGTGTGTGTGTGTGTGTGTGTGTGTGTGTGTGTGTGTGTGTGTGTGTGTGTGTGTGGTGCAAATACTGTCATTCATATAAGAGAATTAATGCTTTTCATCTCTAATTGAATATACATTATTCAGTGACACCAATCTGTACTCTCCGTCCACAATAATTATAATATGAAATAGTGAAAGCAATACTTAGTGCACTGCTTCACTGGAGATCAACAGCCAAGTGCGTGTCCAAAGCAGGTCGCATACCAGACACCAAATATTTCTCCTTAAACGGAACAGTTTACAGAACGTTATCATTTCTCTCAGCGATAGTAAACGCACGCAAACCCTACTCGTAACCACTTCAAGGCACGACCATAGCGGTATTTCATAAGAGTAGCTACAGAAGTTGACTTTAGGAACATAAAACCAAGTCAGAATATATTTTCGTAACCAGAACCTATCCATTTTTCCTTCTTTTCTGCTTATCCGAGGGCTGTTATTGACGTATGGTTAAAGGCTGTCTGGAAATTCACCGAACCTCAAATATTAGGAACCCTCGAACAAAGCAACACCCGTATCCTGTTCCACTATTCATACATTTCTCTCGTTAATGCTCCCCCGCCCTGACTCCAGTACAGGCGATCTCAGACTCCTTGCTCCCGCCCTCACAAGCTTGGAACCTAATTGGATTTATTTATCGCGAGAGAGAGAGAGAGAGAGAGAGAGAGAGAGAGAGAGAGAGAGAGAGAGAGAGAGAGAGAGAGAGAGAGAGAGAGAGAGACGCATGCAGGCAGACGGACAGACATTTTTTGTTTTTTTGTTTTGGCTGTTCCTCATGCAAATTCCGAGGAACGTATCATCAGCGCCGCCATTACTGCCCTGCACCCACTGTTTTCACGCCATTGTCCCTTGTCTTGCCTTCCATCACAAGCGTCAACAACATTACAAGCACCACAGTTTAACGCCTGTAACTCCCAGCAACAGTGGCCCAGCTCCCACTACTACCATCACTACCACCGGCATTACAACTGACCCTCATTCGCACACCACCAACATCAGAACCGTGCTTAGCCGGTTAACTTCATTTGCAACTTGTATTTACGTACAGCAATGCGGGGAGAGAGAGAGAGAGAGAGAGAGAGAGAGAGAGAGAGAGAGAGAGAGAGAGAGAGAGAGAGAGAGAGAGAGAGAGAGAGAGAGAGAGAGAGAGAGAGAGAGAGAGAGAGAGAGAGACCCTTTCTTTTCGCTTCCAACACAATTGATTACCTCGCCTCAACTCAACCTCATTCCGAAATCTCTTCTCCTCCTAATTCTGTCTTTTATCCCCTCACCCGACTACTTCCAGCGGCCTATTTTCCTTCCCTTTCTCTTTCTCCTCCCCTGTCGACCGTCTCCCCAACCTTCTTCTCCCAGGCCGACGCAAATTTACCGTTTCGTTCCTCGCAGAAGTGGCGAAACTCTCAATAAAGTGCAACAAGGACAGGACACAAACTCCAAATGGGGAGAAACACGACCAAGTTTTGGAAGTCTAGGAAAATTTGGATGCGTAGAACAACGTTGGTGTTTTGGAGGGCTTGAGAAGTTTTTTTTTCGTATTCACCTGCTTTTGGGATCCTCTCTCTCTCTCTCTCTCTCTCTCTCTCTCTCTCTCTCTCTCTCTCTCTCTCTCTCTCTCTCTCTCTCTCTCTCTCTCTCTCTCTCTCTCTCTCTCTCTCTCTCTCTCTCTCTCTCTCTCTCTCTCTCAATGGAGAATAGTAAACAAGGATGAATAAGGCTGTCATGACTATTGCCCATCAGCTCTCCAGTCTCCTGTCTCAACCAATAACAAAAATACGTGTTGAGTGTGTGTGGGGGGAGGCTCTCCTCCATGGCTGTCCAGGGTGACAAAAAGGGTTACCTCCATCCATTAGATATGACCCTTTCCTACATACAGAATACTATGTTTGTCACTTGAGTAAATACTATATCAGACAAACTCAGAGTTTTGTAGTAGCAAATAGCATTAAATAACACGAAAAGGATTGCATTATGCTTCATTCTTGACTCAAAGTGGCAATGAACGTTGACTTTTCAACGGTGAAAACCGCACACACGTGACAAGCGTGCAACGCACGTTGCTCACAGCTGTCAGATAAAACTCCAGTCCGGATAGGGATGTGTTGTGAACGTGTGTCGTCTATCTTGCATACCAACAACATTTTATAATATCAATATGGTTGAATGATCATATTGTGAACAACTTTCCCACACTAATTAGTAGCTCGACCAAGAAGCAGAGGGTGGTGTGAGAGGTGACGAACGTCCTGAGCGAGGGTCAACACAATGATTAGTGGCCTGGCCAAGAAGCGGCGGGTGGTATGAGAGGTGACGGCCTGAGCGAGGGTCAACACAATAATTAGTGGCCTGGCCAAGAAGCAGCGGGTGGTGTGAGAGGTGGCGTCCTGAGGGAAGGTCACCACGTTGACTAGTAGCCTGGGCAAGAAGCAGTGGGTGGTGTGAGAGGTGACGTCCTGAGCGAAGGTCAACACCTGGGTCAGGTAACAGATGCTGCAGGGAGTAAGTCTCATGGGTCTTGCACACGCGGCCTCCAGGAGAGAAACTTTTAAAGGGGAGGCTTCACTTTCCTCCCTTTCCCTCCCTCCTTCCCTCCTTTCTCTCCAGTTTCTTACCCTCTCTCTCCTGTCCTCCAGCAAGGTTTATTCCTCTCTTCCTTTCCTCAATAGTTTTTATTCCTGTGCTATCTTCCATCCTCTTAGCAAATTAACTTTTCCTAATGGTAGAAGAGATTTCTGTTTGATCCTTCTCTTCCAGTGCCCTGTCTTCATAATGTCCCTCCTTTCTATTTTTTTCTTATTTCTCTCATATTTTTTTTATCAATTTATATCCAATTTCAGTTCAAATTCATTTACTATTATATTGCAGCATTACGTCCAACTGCAATTTCTTGATATTCTCCGGTTTCAGAATTTATTTCAGTCTTCCATTAGTGTAATCATGCGTTTCATTCAATTCTTTAATTTCTTTTACTTTGTTCCTTGACCATTCATATTGAATTTTTCCTCTTCTCCCCCTCCTTACCTTCCTTCTCTCCTTCTGCTCCCCTCCCATAACGTATATTATCGTCTTTAGATAATTCAGACCAGTGAAGAAATAAAAAAAATATATATATAAAAAAGTGACATAATTTTTCACCCATTCCTCACCGTCTGGCTCTCTCCATGGCTCCTCTCTGCCTCCTTTCCACTCCCATCCACTCCCTCCACGCTCACTCTCAGCCTAACCCCCTCAAGACACACTCTCCGCCCGTCTCGCCTCCCACCACCTTTTCCTGGCCTTAATCCTCACTCCACCTGGTTCACTTAAAGCTAGAAGGTGAATGGAACTGAATGGAAAGTAAGGGAGTATTCATAAAGATGGATATGCGCTGTAAAGACAGAGAAGTTGGCACACCGCGGGTAAGGAAATGAGTGTGGTGAAGAAAATGATAGTAAGGAGTACATGGCAGTGGTGATGGAAGATGTGTTTCAATAAATCAGTATGAAAGCTTCTATCCGAGTAACTGGGATTAGGAAGCGGTGATCACAAAGGTCATTCCCTCTCTCTCTCTCTCTCTCTCTCTCTCTCTCTCTCTCTCTCTCTCTCTCTCTCTCTCTCTCTCTCTCTCTCTCTCTCTCTCTCTCTCTCTCTCTCTCCCTTATCTAGCTGCTACCATCGCGTGAATTAACTCCATCTCATACCTTTACAACAATTACCCTTCCACCCTAAGTTTGGGTTAGGGTTAAGTAGAAAGCGAAGTTAACAGGTAGCAGAAATTTACAAGGTACTATGGAAAGCATGCCGCTCCCTCTCCTCCTCCCCGCCACACACATACACAAAAGTAGCAATTAGGAGAAAATATATGACACATACAATTATCACTAAATTGAAACGATCTCACTTTCAAATTAGAAATATACATAAATAATAGTAATAATAATAACAACGTACTCAGCAAACGTAGACGACTTCATGGATTTCGCGGCGAGGGGTCAATGCGACAAGCTCCGGCTAATACTACTGCATGTGTATTGTTATTTATCTTATAACTGTTACAATTATCTATTACCATTATTATATACTTAGCTAAAAACAGCATATTTGCAAGGAGAGTGTCACCTGACCCGATTTACTTTTTTTGCACTTGTTTTCCTCAGTGACCTGTCCTGTAAGCTCGGCCCCGATAGAGTCTCCCGCTTTCCAAACACAATCATCGTTAAATCCTACTGATAAAAGGGAGTGGAGAGCAAATGCGATGATTCAAACGCTCAGAGTGTAAATAACGAAGCAACTCGCCAGCCTGAGTAGGGTCACATAAGTCACGTCTCTCCACGAAAAGTGCTCATCTCCTGACAGGGACTCGATGACACACGAGCCGCCCTAGTACACTCCTGAGCCTCACGTAGATCAAAGCTGTCCACTAATTGTGTTTCTGCCTCCTCCCACTTTACCTTTGTGGCGCGACACACACCCACTCTACCCACTCCGGCACCAGAGATGTAGGCCCACTCAAAAATGTCCCTCCCTCCTCCTCTCCTACGTGGACTAAAATGCTTTGCTACTCTCCTCCCCATGCCCCGTCCCCTCCACCCCTTCTACAGGGTTTAAAATGCGTTGCTATTCCCATCCCAGCCATCTGCCTTCCGTCCCTCCCTCTCCCACACGTTTGCGAGACCATCGTCCGACACACAACCTCCAGCAGCCAAACGAATTTCCTGATTTTGTGCCGCCGTGAGTTTCAATGAAAATGTTTTGTTGTCCTGCCATGGCGCACACGACTGGCCGGGGAATGGGATGTATGATGAAGGCAGGATTCCATAAGAGTTCTGCATTTGTGAAGGAATAAATTCACACAAAGTAAACCTTCAAGAATCCACGCCGGGAAAAGTATTCGCTGCAATTTCTTGAATAAATTTTGAGGCATTTTATATATCTTTAATATAATTCTGATTTTTGTTTTAAGTTGTGTGCTCCGTTACTGTACCAAGCTTCAATCCAAAAACACTACACACACCAGCACGTCTCAGTGGATAAATTGTCTACTATCACACGACACATTGGGGGAGTGAAGCAAAACAAAGGCTCCTCTCTTTCATCTACCAGTAAGTTAAGGGTTATCAACAACGGCCAACCAAACGATGTTTCAGCAATTAGACCCACACGCCAATACGATGAATAATTGACACACATTCTGAAGGAAATTCGTCCGCTCCTTTTGAAGCTTAACAGACACGCACACGTGCAAACACACACACACACACACACACACATACACACACACACACACACAGTACTGTTCGGTAATAATTGCTTCACAAAGCCAGTCACCACTCAAACTGGATAATAAACAATACATCGACCAAACAAATACATCACATAAATGTTTACGATGCACTAGCAATACATGTAACAGTGACAAACACTCCCCCACTACTGACAACATGGAAAGGAAAGAAAGGTTCTGGTCTGTTCCTTACGTAAAGGCGAACTTCATTAATACTGAGATTTAGTAAAATTTTCTGTTTAATTTCCCCGAAGTTAAACATGAGGGAGTAAGTCTGTGGCAAGACGTGTCTCCCACGCTCCATTTTTCTTTTTTCTTCCCTCAATTTTCCTCTGAATTTAAGTTATATTTCCTCGTGGGGACTTAGTACATCAGAGAAAAGACTTTATGGGTCAGATTCATAGGTCAGCGCGACTGACTGATGATTCAGCAAGCTAAAAAGGCAGAAAATATTTTCATTGGTTTCCATTGAATAATAAATACCAGAAACATACGTTACATGGAACACTACAGAAATACTATTCGAGTTTATAACAAACAAAATTCACTGCAGGTACAATAACAACATTACCTGTCCGAAGCTTGCAGGCAAACAAAGCGAGTTAGGGAAAGAAACAGTGAACCCTTATTGGTTATTGTTAGCGCCGCTGTGTTGTGCCATTAAGGATCTGACCTGTGGAGCTGCGGCCAGATGGTGCCTTTACATTGATCTCTATAGGAAGCCAGGCAAGGCCGCCTCCGTGTTCCTCTAACAAAGCGGCACCAGTAGGCTAACACAGGCAAGCACCCACGCGTATGTTAGAGAAAGGCACGAACTAAACCTTGGTCTGTATACAATCCGAGGCTTTACCTGGGCGTAACCACCTTCCTTCAAAAGCACCGAGTCAGTTCATCATGCACTGCCTCCTAGTCACTTCACAAATCACTTTAGTCACTGTTCCTCACCAGCTCCTCTCCATCTGCTGCTTATAAATTATTACTTGTCGTTTATATTAGATTGTCAATAGTCATTTCATAAAATTCATCCTTTACAATTACATAACCAATATTTACCAATTCCTAGACACTTTACACATTAATACTTGCTGTTTACCTTTTAATATTTGACCAGTTATCGCCAACATTTCTCGATTTATTGACAAAAATCACCCTTTACAATTACACAACCAGTATCTGCCTACCAGTACTTGGCATTCCCTTTTAGCCAAAGATTCCCGGGGATTTTAAGGCGCCATGTGGGTGCGTTCCGTAAAAGATCCATTACGGTATTAGTGTTAGTCCTGACTGCCTAATTGTGATTTATTCAAACCGGAAACCCTGTAATGAAGAGAGAGATTAGGTTATTTTGTATTCCCCAAAGACTGAGGGCAGACTTCCCAAGGTCCCATCATGAAGAATTTTCTCTCTCTCTCTCTCTCTCTCTGTCTCTCTCTCTCTCTCTCTCTCTCTCTCTCTCTCTCTCTCTCTCTCTCTCTCTCTCTCATGATCAAACACATCAGTCAGCACCTTCCTCTCCCTCCTGCTATTTCCTTCTCTCTGGTCATTTATCTCACCTCCAAACCCATTCTTCATCCTTTCCTCCAATTACATTTCATCACCTCGACTTAAAAAAAAATACAAGAAATACTAAAGCAAAAAAAAAAAAAACTAAGAACATTTCTCTTATCAATAGATTCGCTATATACTGACGGTGCTTATCTAGACCATACCGTATTTTCCCTCATTAATGCACAACGTTATCTCTAATGCGACCACATATATCTCCGCCTTATCATTATTGTCCCCTCGTGACTGCTTTCCATTACCGTGGGCGGCTCCAGTTCCGCCCCATGCGCTGCCCTAGTTCAGTTCGCTCTCGCCCGCGGTGGTGTGAAGATACTGCGAGGGAGGGCGCGATGTGTGTGTTGCTGCTAGAAGGTCTGGGTGACATGTTTGTGTGCGAGAGAGAGAGAGAGAGAGAGAGAGAGAGAGAGAGAGAGAGAGAGAGAGAGAGAGAGAGAGAGAGAGAGAGAGAGAGAGAGAGAGAGAGAGAGAGAGAGAGAGAGAGAGAGAGAGAGAGAGAGAGAGAGAGAGAGAGAGAGAGAAAAAATTTCGTAGTTTTATAGCTAAGAAAAAATCTACATATTTTCTGCGCTTAATCCTTTGTATTTGTGTTGTGTTTAGACGTTTCTTTAAAACACACACACACACTCTCTCTCTCTCTCTCTCTCTCTCTCTCTCTCTCTCTCTCTCTCTCTCTCTCTCTCTCTCTCTCTCTCTCTCTCTCTCTCTCTCTCTCTCTCTCTCTCTCTCTCTCTCCACCATCATCCTTATCGCACTCAGCCTTTCGTCTCGTCCTTCTTCCGTCATCGCCTCCTTCCTCATCTGGAGGGTCTCTGGTTTTCCTATTTCCGCCTTTCCTTAGCCACTGCAAGCACTGCCTCGTAGCCAACTTGAAGGCACGCAATCTTGCTCTGTTTTGCTGTCAGGGCAACCTAACACAAGCTGCCACAGTGTTTTAGTGTAGAGGTTGGAAGGGTGTAGCACAGACAGAGAAAAGGAAGCAGGAAAGCGGAGAGTACCGGATGTGAGGAAAGAGATGGAGAGGAGGATAAGAGGACATTATTGAAAATTACATGATAAAATTAAATAAAAAGAGAAAGACCAAATATTATCATAGTTTTACTATAATACGATCTTCTTGAGAGAATATCGATCTGGCAAGGCTCGTAAATGCCTACTGACCAGCGGCAGCAGCAGCAGCAGCAGCAGCACCAGACTTTTCACCTCGTCTAGGCCAGCGTCAGGTATGGTTCTCCTCCCGCCTCGCATGCCGATCCTCTAGCGGAGTATTCGTGCAAAATCTTTGGAGGATTTTTCTTCCTTTCACCTCGGCCTGGCATCTGTCGAGGATTTGCAGATCTGGTTTATACTGGCGAGCGTAGCGCAACGTCGAAGATATGAGAGAAGAAAATGGTGAAGTATATTTACGTTGTGCATGGAAGGGGAATGGAGATGGGGAGGTAGCGTGGCGGTGAGGGATTCCGGTGCAAGATAAAATTTGATCCGTTGGTTCGCCGAGGGCTTGAGACATCCAGGGTCCAGATTCCAGGTTTTGTGGTTCATGGCGCTGCGGCCGTCCTGGCAGAGCCCCTCAAAAATGGCACCTGTGATGGACGTCACAAACATCCCCATAAACTGCTTTTTTCCTCCGATACAGTAGATCTGGCAGAGTCGTGCTGCACTCTTTTATTTCCCCTCCAGGCTACATACGTCATGCTACTTTTTGTCTCTTCTCTTTCCCTGTTGTTCGATGGACGTGTTCCCTCAGTGGTTCATCTTGTTACTTGTTCTGTATGTTCCTCTATTTATCCTCACGAATAATTATTCCAGCTATTTATCCTTTCTGCCATCCATTTTACAGTGATCAATGTATAAAAACATTTATTTCCTTTTTACAGTAACAGCGCAGCATTCAACATTTTACTCTGCTGTATGTAAATTTCCACGTAACATTGCTCCTACTATTTTGCCTTAACACAAACCATTCAGCTGGATTTTACTATTTCCCTGGATACCCCCCATCTAAAAATGCTGAATGGTTTCCCAAGACCGGTGGAAACTTTACAGGCAGAGAGGGAGAGAGTTTGGTAGTGAATGAAGGCGAGGAGAGAAGTGAGAGGAACACAATGGCGAGTTTTCAAATATTCCGCATTGCCTTCAAAGAGCAGACTGCAAGAAACGAACAGATTGGGAACTCGAAATAGTAAGACCAGGGACTGTGACAGGAAAGTGAAAACATAACCAGCGACAGCAACAAAAACAATGAGAAAAACAAACAGAAAACTAACACACAAACTATGACAACGACAATAACAATAATTCATAACAATTTTGCCATATCAAGGCTATTTCTCTTGACACATTTTGCTACTTCAAATAGAAAAAAATACATTGTATCAACAACTCCGCTTTAGAATATTGATTCGTGATGCTAAAGTTGACTAGATGCAAATACAAATATACTACTTGAAAATCTAAGAGCCATCGCATCTTGTCCTCTTGTTTAAGGAGTTTTACCCCTGACACACAAATATACTACTTGAAAATCTAAGAGCCATCGCATCCTGTCCTCTTCTTTAAGGAGTCTTGCCCTTGACACCTTTCAAGCCCAAATTGAGACAATGAACCCAATGACCCCTGAACTATTATTACCTGGGAATGACATGAATCCAAGACCATTTCTCAGGTGATGTTCCCAGTACGCACTCATCTCCTTTAATCTCCCTCATCTCCACGCACAAGTTTCTTTTCCTTCCTTCTATCAAGGGCGTCACTCCAAAGCTACTCAAAATGATGTTCCCAGCGCATTCATTTCCTTTTTTTTTTCCCCTTCGCCTCCATGTACTAATCTCTTTCCCTTCATCAATGGCGCGATTCCAAGGCTACTCAAGTGATGTTCCCAGCCCACAGTCATTTCTTTTATTCTCTTCACCACGTACTAGTTTCTTTTCCTTCCATTCATCAATGGCGTGGTTCTGAGATTGGTTCCACGTCATACTCCCAGCCCACATTCATTTCCTTTTTCTCCTTCACCTCCACGTACTGCTTCACATTCTTTTTCTTCCTTTCATCAATGGCGTGAATCCAAGCCTACTCAAATAATCCCAACGCACTCTCATTTCCTTTATTTTTCACTTCTACGTGCTAGTATTTTTTTTTCTTTATCTCTTAAGCTCTTCTTCCTTTGTCTCCGCCTTACCCGCTCTCATCTCATTCTCCTCTACTCTATACAAAGACACGCTCTACAACACCTCCGTATATCTCGTCCTTCCCCGCATTTCAAGCCACCATTTGAAATAAAGAGAAGAAAGAACTTCAAATCCACCTTTGATAAACGACGCACATTTTCCATCTCTGCCTCCTTTTCGTCCTACTCCTCATTCTCCTTTTTTTTTATTTCTTACTCTTTTTCCAGCACATAAACAAACTGCTCGCATTTTCCAGACCGGAACGGGAGAAAATACCAGAAATCAAACAATAATCTAGATATTTCCTCTCCTTTCCTACTTCATCTTCTCTCCCCCTCTCCCCCCTCCCATCGCCCTCTTCCCTCCTTCACCCACATGTCCGATGAAGGAGGAAGAAGGCGTGGCGAGCTAAAACCTTTTCAGTAACAGCTTTGCCTTCCTTCTTACTCCGGTGTTTGGCCTCCCTTCAATTGTTTCCGCTTACTCTCCCCTCAGGAGGTTATCTTGCTTTACCCTCTAGTAATTTTTATTCTCGAATTTCCTCTTCCCATTCCCCTCAGGTGTTTCCCTGTACCTGGCCCCTGAGGCGTTTTCCCTTTACAACCCGTGTCTGTTTCCTTTCACTGGTTTCTCTTCCTCTTCTCAGAAGTTCCCCTTTCCTATTCACTGTGTTGTTTTCTCTCCCCCTTTCCGTCCCTTCTGGCGTTTCCTTTCGTTTTTCGCTTTATATGCTTCCCTTCCCCGTTGTCTCAGATATTTCTATCTTTTTAATTCATTATGTGTTCTTCCTCATTCCGTTCTCATGCGTTTTATCTCCCCTCTTCCTCAGGAGCCCTAGCGGCGAGTGCCAGCGGAGGACCAGAGGAAGTGGAAGTTGCCTACCCTCTCGCAGGGATTACTGAGGGGACGCCAAGCTCCTACATCAGACTTACGGGCGTGGCGGAAGACGAAGAGGAGGACGAGGATGGCCGATTGGACGAGGACGGCGAAGACATTGAAGAGGAGCCTTATTTCGACGCCTCCATGTCCCCAACCTATACCGCCTACCTGGGCAAGACGGCAACGCTCACCTGTATTGTTCACGCCGCCAAGAGTGACAAATCGGTAAGATTTGCACGAAGGGATGGGAGAAAGAGAAGGCGAGGGAGGGGTAAAGGAACAAAATAAAAGGGAGTAATGACGGACAGAGGTAGAAGAACATGATCTGCAGGATGGATTCAGAAGCTAAAGGACGAACATTCCAGCAAGCAGTTCTATGTACGCTAAGGCCAGGAATTCAATAAGGATACACTGTTTTATTTTTATTCACGGCAGGCAGGCCATCTCTAAATAGTGCTGCTTGGTATTTTCAGCAGGACCGAATGTCTGTTATTGTCTCACTTTGCAAATTACCATCACACTGAGAACTTTCCGAGTATACCTAGAGAAGAATATAGAAATTGGTATTTGCCATAAATCATCCAATCCATCTTTCGGAGTCATCCCAGAACAATGGCAGCAGGATAACGTCAAGACAACTGATCAGCGAAAGCACTGAGGTTTCTGCTGGGTCAAGTTTACAATCCTTGCCCGCCTCTCCCACTCTACATTTGCGCCTTTTCTGTCTGGGTGTGGTCCCATAACCTTTGATTCTCACAAGAGCCTATCCCACAAGGTAGCGGGAGACTATGCAGGGCAGGGACATCCATATCCTGAGATGCGGCAACACTTATGTACAACACACAGTGCTGCAGCACCAGCATACCCGACGTGCGGTATACAAGCGGGAAAACGGAATGAATTATGACAAGAAGGAAAGCGTGACTAGATAAAACCTGCACAGACTTGAATACTAATTAGATCAAAAGTATTGGAAGTGTATGAAAAACGCTAAGATAAAATTAAACATGATTTATATAAGACAAACCCGGCAATCCGCCAGTACTGAGTAATCTTTGAGATACAAGGAAAGGTCTACAGGTACATAACAGACAAAATAGAAAGGTAATTAGTTTATAGGTGAAGTGAAGTATGGACAGGAGTGTGCCTAGAATGTGGCAATGGGTACCCTTGATCACCAGCTCCCAAAGACTCTTCACCACAGAGGCGAGGATGTTATCTTTTTGAGCCGTAAATGGAGCAGCAACATTGTGTGCCTGTGCTTGGCGAGATTTTAGTGTGATGAAGCGAAAAGAGATTGTGTTCAGCGTAAAATATTATTATTTTTCTTGTAATGGGGAGGGAACTTATCTAGGCTTTGCACATTATTTTTTACTTTCTTATTTTGCGTTATACAGTTTCAGTGTGCATGATGTTTCATATTACCATGCATGTCTGCCAGTTCATTTATGTCTCTTTTGTGTGTTTATAAATGGAATAAATTTCATTTCCATTCTGCGATATTTATGTTTCTCTGTTTATCTTCCTTTGCTTCTGAACTCCTTCCACGTCCTCTCTTCCCTCCCATGTCTTCGTCTTTCCGTGCGTTTCTTCAGTGTTGTGATATCCCTCGACCTGTATGTCTTCTCTTGTGTGTCTTTGTGTTTTTCCCTTGCCTGCGTCTCTTTATGTACGCGCTGCAATATTATTGCCTTTGAATTCATCATGGCTTCCCTCTCACAAGAACAGTTTCACGTGCCTCTTCCTCTTTCTCTTCCTCACTCCATCGCCAACACGCAACACTTCCCTCGCCTCATCCTCCCCCAGGTGTCGTGGATCAAAGACCTGCGGATCCTGACCGTGGGCCGCTATACCTACACGACGGACCTCCGCTTCGAGGCGATCCACCAGCCATCCAGCACTGAGTGGACGCTGCGAGTGAAGCAAGTTGAGCTGCGGGACCAAGGGAATTACGAGTGCCAGATCACTACCAAGCCCATCAGGACCTTCACCGTCTCCCTCAAGGTCGTAGGTGAGTCACCTTTGGGGGAGACAAGGGATCATGACGAAGGGACGTAGGGGAAAAACCTATGCGAAGGGTGAAGTTGTGTGCGGACAGGTGACGAACGAGTAGATAAAGTCTGGATGGTGCGAAGAGTGAGGGCAGTGACGAGGAAGGGGATGACGAGTGAGGATGAGCAAGGTGTCAGGCGGGAGTTGAGGAGTTGAGAGGGTCGCACATGTGCATGAATTCTGGATGATAGGATGGAAAATGCATCAAGGTGGGTTTTGTTGGTGAAAGTTAAATGAAGGTTCGTAACACGCATCCCAAATTTACATAGAACTCAATAGTGGATGCGGTTCTTGAGGGAAAAATAGATGTCAATGTGTAATATTTCGTATAATATTGAAGAAAAAACACTCACAGTATCGAGAGAATAACATGAAATTAGAATAGCCATACCATCACCGGAGAATTTATTCCACCCTCTGCGTGTACCCAACTTGAGAAAAATAAGTACTCCCACAACACCTACACGCCCGACGCACATCAAAAGAAGGACAAGAGACGTAGTAAATCCCATGAACTTTCAGAATGTCCAAGTACACATGCGAGGAACAAGTCCCCCTCGCCTTCCTTCTCGAGAAATATACTTTTACGGTAACTTTGGCCATAACAGAGGTAGCGTCAGCGTGTCCTAACCAACAACTTTCCTCTGTCCTCGAGACCTCAAGTGGCGCGAGGCTCCCACCTTCATTCATCATTGATTAAGTTCATTCTGACAGACACACAGGAGGAGTCACTCTGGTAAATAACATATATGCTGCTCTGACCCTCGCCTCAGCTACCGCCACCATCACCACTACCACACACTACCACTTCCACTACCACCACAACCATTAGCCCAGTATCACCCTTCACAGGCACGAGTCCTTATCTGCTAGCACCCTCGTTCACCTTTAATTTACATATCCAACACCTGCAATATCCACGCCCTTCATTCTAAGCTCCCTCGCTCTCGCCCACAGACTACTAAAGGTCTCCACCACCAGGAAGTGGCAGAGATTCCAGTGTTTCTTGTTAGTGTTCCTCTTTTTCAAAACAAATAAAACTTGCTCGTCAATCAGATGGCAATTTAAAGTACCTGTTGCGTTTTCTCTCTCTCTCTCTCTCTCTCTCTCTCTCTCTCTCTCTCTCTCTCTCTCTCTCTCTCTCTCTCTCTCTCTCTCTCTCTCTCTCTCTCTCTCCTGTCAAGAGGAAATAATTCCATGCGACAAACAAACAAACACACACACACACACACACACACACACACACACACACACACACACACACACACACACACACACACACACACACACACTATCACTATCACATACAAAAAAAGGAAAAATAAAACGCTATTCTTTCAATTCCTGAAAATTCAACAAATGCTTCACTCTACGACAGCTCTGAGTGCGATTAATTTTGGGAATTTTCAGCCATATATCAAGCCACGTGCGTGCCATTTTATCTATCTATGCAAAACAACAGTTCCATTCACGAACTGCGCGCAGACCACAGGATCAAAAGGCCGTATATATATACTTTTGTAACTGGAAAACTATCAAACACGGCCTACACTCCCTGCTTTTGCCTCACATTCTCTCTCTCTCTCTCTCTCTCTCTCTCTCTCTCTCTCTCTCTCTCTCTCTCTCTCTCTCTCTCTCTCTCTCTCTCTCTCTCTCTCTCTCTCTCTCTCTCTCTCGCACACTATCATATCTCCCCTCCCGCGCTCTCCTCTCCTCTCTTTTCTTCCCCTCTCTCTCCTCCTAGCCTCTCCCCTGCCGCGCGGACAATCCTTTTTTCGTCTTTTTCTCCCTTTTTCTTTATTCGGCATCCATCCTATCTCCATTTCCTGCCACCTAACCAAACCCTCTTCTCTCTCTCTCTCTCTCTCTCTCTCTCTCTCTCTCTCTCTCTCTCTCTCTCTCTCTCTCTCTCTCTCTCTCTCTCTCTCTCTTTCCTCACATCTCTAATTCTCTTACCTTTCTTCTTTTTCGCTTTTTTTTTATCTTATGGTCTCTGTTGCCTGCTCTCTCTCTCTCTCTCTCTCTCTCTCTCTCTCTCTCTCTCTCTCTCTCTCTCTCTCTCTCTCTCTCTCTCTCTCTCTGGATTTAAAGTAAAATGAGTTTTCACTTTGGGAATGTTCGGATCATAAATTTGTGACCATCCACTCAAAGAGAAAGAGAGAGAGAGAGAGAGAGAGAGAGAGAGAGAGAGAGAGAGAGAGAGAGAGAGAGAGAGAGAGAGAGTTTAACTACAGATACGGGCCAATGATATGCGAATGAAATATTAGACCCAAAAAGATCACTATATTTCCTCCTCCTCCTTCTCCTCCTCCTCCTCCTGGCCACACCTTTCTTCCTATATCTTCCTAAGTGTACATTCTTTTATGTCTCTTTCTTATCCCTTTTTTTTTTTTTCTCGGTAAAGATTAATCAAAGATAAGGAGAGTCTGATGAAACTTCTCTCTCTCTCTCTCTCTCTCTCTCTCTCTCTCTCTCTCTCTCTCTCTCTCTCTCTCTCTCTCTCTGGCTGGAGGTAACATTGCGATCTTTACTCGCCTTGAACATTTGCCGCAAGGGCCCAGTTGGCATGATGGTGCGCGCCGCGGGGACGACCACAGCGGCGTGAAAAATGACCCTGGCGAGTAGAGGAGGAATGGTCGGAGGACATAGAAAAGAGGAAGGCAGGGAGAAGATATAAGAATAATGATGCGGGGGTATACCTGACCAAAATATGAAACTATACGTTGTCTTCAGGGTTATAATACGTGTACAATATGACGAATAAGAGGGTTTGTTATGAGACCATGCAAAGGGAAGACGGATTAAAAAACTAAGATGATACAGAGGATTTTATCTGTATTTTTGAGGTGGATGTCCCAGATTAAATACATATAGATAAGGATACAAGTGAATAGGTAAGTTTTATGTAGAGACTGCCATGTGTAAGACTGCCATGTGTAGACCTAACGGCTTCTTGCAGCTTCACTTATTTTCTAATGCTTTTTTTTTATGGTTTTTAGACAGATGAATATATAAACAGACATCGGCATAGATATAATGTTGGCTAGAATAACACAAATTGTAAGTTGACGCAAAAAGACCGGAGGGTGAGAGTGAGAGAAAAGAAAGAGTGAAAGAAATAAATGGTACACTGGCATATATGAAACTAGAATGCCTCCCGGTGTTAACAAGTGGATAACGCGATAACTTGAAGTCTCGGACAAAACACAGAAGGAAACAAGGAGATGGAGAAAAGGCGAGAAAAAAAGACAAGGAGAACGACAAGAAATAAAAGAGAATGAGATGGACGAAATGTATGAGAAAATGGAAGCACGAAGGAAAAAAGAAAGAAAAGAAAAACACATTGAGAAAGAACAAGAGACGGAGGAGTAGGAGGAAGAGAAGGAGGATAAAGAACGAGGAGGAGGATGAAAGGAGACTAACTCTTTTTCTTTCCTACTGACGCAGAACCGACGGTCGAGGTTCTTGGAGCACCTGACATCTACGTGAACCGCGCCAGCATGATCAATCTCACTTGTGTTGTGTACCACGCCCCCTACCCGCCCGAGGCCATCACGTGGTACCACGGCAACGAGGTGAGCGCGAGCACACACAGATACATAGATAGATAGATTTACTGATCACAGATAATGAGGTGATCGTTCAGTCTTATTAGATAACATTAGATTTTATTGACCAGAAAAATACAGACACTAGCACACACTCACATCCACCCACCCACACACACACACACACACACACACACACACACACACACACACACACACACACACACACGCAATGTATTTATAGGTCTCATCTGATAATAAAATCCAAGAGTGTAACTATGGAGGTAAAATTTGCCAGGGCATGAAATAAACATTTTCCTGTATTACAAAAGCGCGCAAATAAATGAAACACCGAGAAAAAAGAAAAGAAAAAAAAGCGATATGGACATGGTATGACACGAATAAAGAAAAAAATGGATGAAATTTTTATACAAGAAAAGGGGGGAGAGAGAGAGAGAGAGAGAGAGAGAGAGAGAGAGAGAGAGAGAGAGAGAGAGAGAGAGAGAGAGAGAGAGAGAGAGAGAGAGAGAGAGAGAGAGGTGGCTGAGGCTCAGCGGATTGGGAGAGCAAACACTAAAACTGAAGATGGAGACATAAGAACAGAGAGAGAGAGAGAGAGAGAGAGAGAGAGAGAGAGAGAGAGAGAGAGAGAGAGAGAGAGAGAGAGAGAGAGAGAGAGAGAGAGAGAGAGCATCAAGAGACGGATGTACAAAGAAAGACGGGGGGGGAGAGAGAGAGAGAGAGAGAGAGAGAGAGAGAGAGAGAGAGAGAGAGAGAGAGAGAGAGAGAGAGAGAGAGAGAGAGAGAGAGAGAGAGAGAGAGAGAGAGAGAGAGAGAGAGAGAGAGAGAGAGAGAGAGAGAGAGAGAGAGAGAGACAGAGAGGAGAGGAGAGGGAGTCAATTTCACGTACACACACAAACATATGCATACATACATACGAGTATACAAGAAGTGAACATGCATGAACACACACGGAGAAGAACATAAAGGGAGAGACAAAGAGGGAGATGGAGAGAGAGAAACAGAAGCAGACGGAGGAGGAAGCAGCGACAAGCAGACAGAACAGACAAGGAATAACACACAAGAGAAGCACAAGCAGCCAAACCACTTTAAACACAGTCTGCATCACCACCACCTCCCGTAGAATAACAACCACGCCGCCAGCAACAGAAAGACAGACAGATAACCCTCTCATGCCTCTCCCCCTTCCTCTACACCAGACCATCAGCTACACGTCGTCGCGAGGAGGAGTCAGTGTGGTAGAGGAGCGCGGCGAGACCACCACCAGCTTCCTCCTGCTGCAGAACGCCCGAGCCTCGGACACCGGCACCTTCACCTGCCAGCCTGATGGAATGGAGCCGGCGATCGCTAACCTCCACGTTCTCGATGGTAAGTCTTAAGAGGGAGAAAGGGACGGGAGAGGTGAAGGTGAATGGTGGGGAAGGAAAGGAAAGGCTAGGGAAGGGTAGGGAGTGTGGAAAACTTTAAGTAAGGAAGAGATGAAAGGACGAAGTGCAAGTAAGTGAGAATAAAAGAGAAAAATGTAGAGGGACACTGGTGAGAGTTGATTTAGGGAGTAAGTGGTTTTTGAATATCGGTAAGCGAAAGGCAGATGAAGAGCAGAGCAGTAGTCGACGCGAGGTGGTAAGTGGCTGGCTTTGAGGAGGGTAGATGGAGGGCCCTGGTTTGAGGGTTGTGTCGAGTAGATGAAAGGGATGGAGAAGGTAGAACTTAGGGCAGGAAATTTTGGAGAATTATGAGAAAAGGCTTCAGTTAATGATTTTACATTAGGGAGTAAAAGGAAAGGATGGAAGGAAAGGAGGAAGGGATGTAATTAGGATGCCAGCGCCGTTACCAAGGGAGCCGAGGTCATAAAGGAAATATAGAGGCAATATGGTGTCAGAGGGTGATTAAAAACAACCACGAGTGGGATGTTACATTACGATGTAATATACGAAAATTACGAGAAGCAGCACTGAGCGGCACAACAGAAACAAAAAGGTGAAAATATAAGTAAGGAAATAAAAACTTTCAATTCAGTAATTAAAGGTCACAACGGCATGCGACCACGTAAAATAGGTATTGTGAAAAAGTGTAAATAGCATGCACGCTGCTGGCTGTAAAGAACAAACTAACAAATGTCTATTTGTGTGCGTGTGTGCGTGACTCTGTGTGTGTGTGTGTGTGTGTGTGTGTGTGTGTGTGTGTGTGTGTGTGTGTGTGTGTGTGTGTGTGTGTGTGTGTGTGTGTGTGTGTGTGTGTGTGTGTGTGTGTGTGTGTGTGTGTGTGTGTGTGTGTGTGTGTGTGTGTATGTGACAGGGGAGCATCGGGCGGCCATGCAGCACAACTCCAGCTGCGTGTGCGTGCCGCGGCTGTCCACTATCATCGTGGTGGCCGCCTTCATCGTCACCTGTTGTGTGGTGTTGTGAAGCCCCAGGGAGGACAAGGAAGGGCAAAGGCATCCAGGAGGCACCACAAGGGCACCCTCCTGGCGCCCCTGCTTCCTCCTGCAGGCCATCCAGGCGCCCGGACAAGGAAGTGGTTCGTGAGTCACAAGTTTCATGGCCACAAAGACTTTCTCGCCGCTGTTTCTGAAGCCAAATGTGGCGCCGCCGCCACGAGACATTTTACAATAAAGGACGCAATGGACGGCTCATCCTGACCCTCTCTGCGTACAGGCACAAAAGGGAAAGGTCAATCGCAACGGTGCATTATGTAATTCTTGAATACATGCTAAGTGCTGCAGAGGCTGAAAAGTTTTCCCATCAGCGTAAAATTCCCTCAAATGCAAGAAGTTACTGGACAGTTAATTATTTTTACTTATTTTTGTAGGGGAGGCGGAAAAATTGAGTCACCTGTTCATATGCTCAGTTAATTATAAAAGAGCAGATTATGAGCTCGTTCAACCGCCGGGCCGCGGGGTCGATCAGGCACTATTTTTCCGGACAACATTTTTGCTTTCAATGACTAATAATATTATGGGAAAAAATGTAAAATGCAAAGTAGGTTGTTCATTTTATACATTCTCATAATTTGGTTCCTATTTTCTATGATTGTCCCCTTAAAAAAACATTATGAACATAATGGTCACTAAAATCCTAGTTCTATTTTTTTTTTTATATTTCCGCTCACTAATAGATTAATACCAGTCAGTGATGAAAAGTCAGAGGTGGGATTTTTACATAATGGAAAATCAGCCCGTATTATCAGTTGTGGAAAACTACATGCATATGAATGAGATAATTGGACTGACAATAACAGGAACATGTAAGCAGAGATCACATCAGCAAGTCACCACCAGGGAACGGTATTCAAAGGTCCGACCTGACGTCACACATCACACGTGGATTGGAACAGGGACGGAAAAAAATTATTAATCCAGACCAAAGCTTCCCACAGAACCAATACAAAAATACTTCAGAGAGAAAACGTAACATTTACTTTGAGGGGAGTGGCCACAAGGGACGAAAGAACGAAGGGAGGGAGGGAGGGAGGGAGGCACTGACCCCTAGGCCCTCCCCTTCACCCTCCCCCAAAGACTACCAAAGTGTATGGCGTGTTTCCGTGTCCTCCAGTCTTGTGTTTTGTGAATTTCCTCGTGTCTATCTGCAAATCAACTTATCATGTGGTTTATCGATTCTCTCTCTCTCTCTCTCTCTCTCTCTCTCTCTCTCTCTCTCTCTCTCTCTCTCTCTCTCTCTCTCTCTCTCTCTCTCTCTCTCTCTCTCTCTCTCTCTCTCTCTCTCTCTCTTAATGTCAAGATGAATAATAAAGATTTAAGGTCCTCCACCTCCTGTCTCGCCTCCAAGGACATGTGGAGACTTATTCCACCTCCACACACACGAACTTCAACCACTGTCATTTCCTTTTGAAATTGCAAGCCCACGCAAAAGTTATTCTTCGACAAAAACTGAAAAAAAGAGTATTCAGAGTTCAACAGTGAGAAAAATAACATGAAAGGTTATCGCAGGATTGCTCATCATGTTTTAAGGTCATCGGCACATTGGTTGAGATTTGTGAGATTTTAATTTTCTTTATTTTTTTCTAGAGAGAGAGAACACACGGCCGCTGCTCTGTCATGTTCATTTATTTACTTTTTTTCTTTCACACGCAACGAGAAACCAAAACTGTTTTCCCATAATCATTTGTTCACCCTAATGCGAACCCCAATGGGTCATCAACACGTCACACTTGCACCATTCTTTCCTCATATTCACCCATAGAATCAGTACCATCCTTTATTTCAGTTCCTGCCAACCAATTCCCCGGCCTGTCCTGTCCTGCGCTGCTACCTGCTATCCGCTATTATATTTGCAATTCGAAAACACCTCAGTAACCTTCCCCAAAATACAAGTACCACAGGTTTAAACACGATGTATATCACCAGTGACCATGATACAACAACCTCCACACGACACTAAAAAGTACTAGCAACTGCACCACCACTAACCCAACTAACCAACGCAAAACACCACACCACACCACCCGGGACACTATCTATTGTCACTGCACTCCAGCACACGCACAAAACTGACAGCCACCACAGCCACCACGTCACAGAGCCTCGCTAACGCCGCACTGCCGTCCCCCTGCACAATACAACCACATCACTGCCTGCTGCCTATGCACGGGTCGGGGTTAATCAGTATAATGCCGCACACGGACATTTTTGAAGTGGTTATGCCTTTGTTCTTTCATCCATTACGATTGGGAAACATCAACCAGGGATGCTTCTTTTGGGAATAAATTTTATTGGCAGTTCTGGACCGGGTTTCCGTTTTGCTTTTTGAAATTCCTCGGTTGGAGGGTATTACCGGATTATATTTTTTCGTTCTATATACACATCGCGGCGGAATATCATGCACAGCCATTTTGTACTACAGGATATATTTAGCTTGCTCTCTTTTCATAAAATAAAAAAATGAATTTGTGTTTTTCAGCAAATTAATCAAGTTAATGCGCATTATTCGAGCGAATATGAATGCGTTATGTTTGCTGAACCTGTAACTTTTATGTATAAATTCTTTTATCCTGGTGTAATTTGTTTTGTCATCAGTGCATCTTTGCATCATCAGCATTTATGTCTCACTTCTGATATATTTTTTACATCATCGCATATTCATGTTGTCATCACAGTACTTTTACGTTCACATTCTCCCATTCAGGTGCCATTTATCCCTTTATCTCCCTACCATGGGACTCACTCACCCTCTCATTTCATGGTCATCGCTGTTAAATGCAGCACATTCATCTCACCCTCATTTTTTTTTTTTTATGTATCAATTTGGCAAGTCTGACACAATGGCCATATACCTGCCACCGTGCTTAGGTGTGCTGGTGTTATATGTTGATAGTAGTAGTAGTAGTAGTAGTAGTAGTAGTAGCAGTAGCAGTAGTAGTAGTAGTAATAATAATAATAGTAGTAGTAGTAGTAGTAGTAGTAGTAGTAGTAGTAGTAGTAGTAGTAGTAGTAGTAGTAGTAGTAGTAGTAGTAGTAGTAGTAGTAGTAGTAGTAGTAGTAGCAGCAGTAGCAGCAGCATTGGCAGTTGCAATACCAACAGCGACAAGAGCAGCGGCCAAAAATGTATGAGTGTGTGTGTGTGTGTGTGTGTGTGTGTGTGTGTGTGTGTGTGTGTGTGTGTGTGTGTGTGTGTGTGTGTGTGTGTGTGTGTGTGTGTGTGTGTGTGTGTGTGTGTGTGTGTGTACGCGTTTATCTATGTACGTAAATCAGAATCGTTGAGATTATGTGTTGAGCCATAGACAATGATATGAGCATTCGTAAAGTTTTTATATAATTCGCTTTCTCTGGAGAGGACTTTTTTTCGTAAACTTGTATGCCCATGTGTTTATATATGTTTCCGAGTGTGTGTGTGTGTGTGTGTGTGTGTGTGTGTGTGTGTGTGTGTGTGTGTGTGTGTGTGTGTGTGTGTGTGTGTGTGTGTGTGTGTGTGTGTGTGTGTGTGTGTGTGTGTGTGTGTGTGTGTGTGTACAACGGTATTATTACCATTCATTCATTCCTGAGTAATCATATGCATACATTGTACATACTGGTTGGTACGCATGTGCAAAACAATGTGTTCAGGTGTGTGCGGTGCGAGGGAGTGAAGTTGTCTTGGTTTCCTCCTGAAGATATCCATGTGTGTGTACTGATGCGTGTAAATATTTGTGTATACGTTGGTTTGAGTGTCTTTGTAAAATATGTAAATATGTAATATATATTTGTATATGAAATAAAATAAAAGGAATATTGACACATACTTCAATTGTTGCCCCTAATGATTCCACAGGTAAGGAATGTGTGTGTGTGTGTGTGTGTGTGGTGTTCCCCGCCGGCCAAAAGTTGCCTGCACCAGCCAGCCCCGGGGCCATAAATCCATGTATGCTGTATGACCCTCCACCCGACGCTGCGCAGCCTCTCTTAGCCTCCATCTTATTCTTCACTATTGTTAACACTCTTACTTTTTCTCCTTCACGCTCGCTCACTCGGAAGCTTTTCCTCCTAACCTCCTTACTCCTCACATCTCAGTTTATCTTCATTTTCCCCTGCCTTACTCTTTATCCTAAGGTTTCTTCTCTACTCTCCTCCACGACCCTTTCTTCACTTTGCTTGTCCCCCACACAGCCCACCCCTAACGCCTCTTGTTCCATGTCTCCCCCTCAGTGCCTTAACTTTTCCCAAGCTCCTTTTCTTCGGAAATCCTCTCCCTTCCCACTCATACTTACTGTCCAATCTTGATCGTTCCCCAATCAGCTTTCCATCACCCTCTTCTCACCCTAACGTTCTCCACACAGCACTTCTATACACTGTTATAATTATACCATTTTTCATTTTCAATATACTATACATGTATTATAATACTGTGAGCTCGTTACCTTGTACATACTCATGAAATTCTCCCTGAAAGCAGGATTCATAATTAATTAATCTCAAAAGAGAAAGAAATAAATGTAAATCTTCTATTTTAAAAACTAACATATTATATTGAGCTCTGGCAGGAAAATGTGCTTAAAACAGGTGAGACTGCCGGAAAACGGCGGTGAAAACATGGAACAAAAGGAGGATGAGGAAGAGGAAAAGGAAAGAGGGTACCAAGGTAATGGAGGGAGAGGGAAGGTGCTTGGAGGGATGGAAGAAAGAATGGAAAGGAAAAGTGAGGAATTAATGATGAAGTGAGGACAGAAACTTTACGGCGTGACACAGGAACACAGGATTAGGAGGCGGAAGTGTGCATGACAGAGGTAAGGGAGAAAAAAAAAATCGGAAGAACTCAGAGAGAGAGAGAGAGAGAGAGAGAGAGAGAGAGAGAGAGAGAGAGAGAGAGAGAGAGAGAGAGAGAGAGAGAGAGAGAGAGAGAGAGAGAGAGAGAGAGAGAGAGAGAGAGAGAGAGAGAGAGAGAGAGAGACTTGGGAACAGGAGCTGTAAAAAGGAAAAATATTGAATAAAACAGTGAAACAAAGAATAAAGGGGGAAAGGAACGTGAATATTCTCTGTTCATTGTTTCACGTCCCTGCATCTCTATCTGACACACCATACCACCACCCATCTTTCTACGGCTCCCTAAAAGAACCCAAACCCTCGTGAGCTGCTGCACCACACCCACAGCACGCCAGGCACACCACACCATACCACTCCTCCACAACACGCACTCAATGCCACCACCACACCAAAACCACTTCCAGTCTCTCCATGGCTCTCTAAGGGAACCCTAACCCTCGCGAGGCGCTGCGCCATACCCTGAAGGGGACATGGGCTTATGGACTCTATCTTACACAAGCCAGCGAGTGGATACCACCTGCCTGAACTCCTTCCGCTGGAGCGCTGACGAGGAACTTCCTGCAGGGTTAATGAAGAAAAAAATATACGGCCCACCGGTTTGTTTCCATGAGCTAAACTAAGTCTGGTTAAAACAAAAATAACAGTTTATCATAAAAGAAAGGTTTTCAGCGCTCAAAAAAAAAAAAAATTGCCAGGGTCCGTGGAGGGAGTGAGACAGGTGTTCTCACTCACTAGGGGAGGCGCTTTCTTCCTCCCTCTCTTCCTCCCTCCCCTTCTCTCTCCAACCATCCCCCACAAAGTGCTGCCTGGTTTGAGGGTGGATCACTTCACACTCAGATTTTCTTTCTTTTTTTTTTTTTTGTTATAAAAGAAGAAGGGGGAAGGAGAAAGGCAGAATAGAGGAAGAAAGAGGAATAACACGAGGGTGGAGGGGGAAGAAATGGATGCAACACCACCTTTCCATACTGTCACAGATCTCCGGCAGGGAAAAAATAAAATCTATGCATTTTTCATGTCCATAAAACAAAAGGCTGAATATCCTACCTACCCTGACACACACACACACACACACACACACACACACACACACACACACACACACACACACACACACACACACACACACACACACACACACACACACACACACACACACACACACACACACACACACACACACACACACACACACACACACACACACACACACACACACACACACCTACGAGCAAATAGGCTAATGATTTTGACGCAGCTTTTCATATTCTTTATGGCAGAGCATGTGACCCATTTTTCCCAACATATGCATTTTTCTGTCCTCTCCTATTATGTCAGTCCCTTTATGCATGAACATATGAATGAATAAACACACACACACACACACACACACACACACACACACACACACACACACACACACACACACACACACACACACACACACACACACACACAGAGATGACGAAATGCCAGCAGAATAACTCGATAGTGACATTAGCATTCTCATTTTTAAGTGTGTCGGCGACCTCCTCTTCTCATTATCGACTCACTAACAGATGAGGGATGGAACATTTATGACATGAACTCAGAACAGTTGAAAGAATAAAAGAGGAAGAAATGGAAAAAGTGAGTGAGTTAAAAATAAAATAAAATAAAAGGCAACACAACAAAGAGCTTTCGACGTTGCACATTCAGCTTCCCAATAAAAGATCAAAGTATCTGAAGATTTTACTAAAACGTAACACATCTCCACCCACTGCACCACATCTACCTCACCAGAACACCAGCTGAGGTCCACCCACACGTCAGAGTGGGAGAGGAAAAAGTAGTGGAGGAGGAAGCACACAGAAATGGCTGATGAAAGAAACCCTGCCGGCCTATAATGAGATTACTGTTTCGTTCAGCTGATCGTTAGAAACCGCTGAAGAACAGAACATAAAAGTGAAACGGATTCTCATCTTCTCTCACGTGCAACACCGGCGAGAAAAATTGAGACCAACGCCGCATCAGTGGGAGAGAATATATCAGGAAACTTTCAAAGGATACGAACTGACTTTCTGCATTACATTCACGGTTGAATATCGTGCAACCTTGCCTGTAACTATTCCTATACTAATATGTATTTAAAAACATAGTGCATAAATGTTAAGAAACTTGCGGATATGAGTGTAAGCAGACTATTTTACTTGTGTGTCTATGTAAGGAAATTTCTGATATGACAGAGGAAAAGGAAGAGGAATAGGAGGGAAAGGAAGAAGAAGAGTTAGAGGAGATGGCTATGTCTGTGACTGTAGGGGAACAGAGAATTCAGGAAGGAAGAGTCACTATTTATCAAGGGGAGAATGCTGAGCCCCTCGAATACTTCTCTTCTTGATAATTACCTCTAGATTTATAGGGACCTTAACCTTAATAGCGAAATCTGGTGGGCAGAATGCTACACGTTCATGCGATTTTGTGGTTTTGCGGTACGATTTTACTGCAAGGAGCTTTGATGTTATGGTTCATGTTCCTCTCTCTCTCTCTCTCTCTCTCTCTCTCTCTCTCTCTCTCTCTCTCTCTCTCTCTCTCTCTCTCTCTCTCTCTCTCTCTCTCTCTCTCTCTCTCTGTCTGTCTTGAATATATGTTTTTATAGCATTTTATCTATGTATGTTTAAGCATTAACATGCCAGGTAAGTCTTTCACACAGTAATGAAGATTGCCTTCATTTAGTAATCTTTCTTTCCACCGAAGAATAAGAGTTCTGGGAAGAAATGTTAAGGAGAAGCGGAGGAAGAAGACGGGTGGTGAAGAAGGAAAACCAGAGACAGTGACGGAGAGTGACGAGGAAGAAGGAAAAAATAGAAAAAGAACATGACGGGAACCAATACAGACTGAAAAATGGAATGAAAAAGAAATTCACAATGGTTCGGGAAGATTTGTGGTGGAGGAAAGTTGGAAGATCTAGGAATTGAATGAGAGAGAGAGAGAGAGAGAGAGAGAGAGAGAGAGAGAGAGAGAGAGAGAGAGAGAGAGAGAGAGAGAGAGAGAGAGAGAGAGAGAGAGAGAGAGAGAGAGAGAGAGAGAGAGAGAGAGAGAGGAAGACACGTAGAGCTTGAGATAGGGACTGAATAGAGGTGAAACAGATTGAGGACCTAAACACGATGATACATAATCCGTGCAAAATGAAACAAGCTCAAAAATGTAAACTCCCAGTAAGTACAAGAAGAGCAGTCTGCCTTAGCAGTACTGCACACACAGAACAGCACCTTCAGCAGGCTCGCAGGCGGCATCTGGTCGTAACACGGCAGTAACAGCCGCACAGCTGACTGTCACGGGTCACTGTGGTCGTGAACAAAGCCAGTATTGCTGCAGCAGAAGCAGATATGCAAATTAAACTAAAAACACAGAAGCTCGACCCTCAGCAGGCCATTGTACTAAAGCTCTTCTCCCTCCTCTTCCCCGTAACGCAGCTCTGTAGACATAACAATAACATTATAAGAAGGTAGGATGGCGGGCTCATGACCTGCTCTGCTGCTAGAATGTCTCTTAAACACCTATTTTCAGTCATTTGTGCTTAACGCCTCTCGCCAGCCACACCCGAGCAGCGCCATAAGAGCGAGAATGGCACGTGCCACCCCGAGGTGACGACGCCTAAACGCAGAATTTCATATCTGCCACTGAAGGCCGTTGGGGATGCGAGGGTTGTTTTGCGGAGGCGGCAGTGGTCTGGCTAATATTTATGTGGGTGCTCGTGTCTGGCTGAACGCGGCCCAGGTGCCAGTATGTAAGCCCAAATTACAGGCCCCATTCTTTCCCTACTTTTTTTAATCTGGGCATGAGACAAGCGTGCAATGACAGGGTAAAGTCTTTGTTACTTTGCCTTATATTCTTGAAAATAAACACTAATACGTACACGGAGATAGCGATGCATAGGTAGCTGGTTTATTGAAAGACACTGCCTCACCTCACCAAATAAACAACTATGGCAGCTCCAGCATTTCACCGTCCTCCCTCACCTCCCGTACACATGCTTGGTCATTGCCACATATACTGTCGCATTCTAGCACTGTAGATACTTTTGCTGCCATGAAAGACAACGCAGCAGCCAAACCTTGCACTTAACTCCAAGCAGTGTTACTCTCCAACCTATTTCCCATTATCTGTCCTTCACTTACCATGTCTCGTATGAAGCTCCTGATTCTGAGTGCTGTGGGACAGTACAGCAGGCAGGGGCATAGGAGAGGAAGAGCCGAGACAAATCTGAAGAGTGCGGAAAACATTAATCCACGCCCTCATCATTCCTTGGCTGTCAGAGGAAGCGCACACTGAGTAGGAAGAAGGCGAATATCTAACAATAAAGCTGCGCTGCATTTGAACTTCGTGGATGTCGATGATCCGCCTGGGCCTAATATTACAGTGAATGGTTATGGCTGCAAAGCACACACACACAAACAAAACATCGACATTGTCCTCATGTGCATGTCGCCGTCTTTGAGGAAAGTAAAGCCATCGCTCAACCACAAATTGTCATCGCTGCGTGAATGCTGCCGATAGTCTCAGCCAGAACACCTTGTATATGCTTATAGTGGGGAGTCAGCCGTCAGACCAATGCATCATCCTGAGGATACCCGTATCATCTAGGATACTTTTCCTATTATCCTTAGCATGCAATATAGGTACAAAGGTTACACCTCTGCATCAAAACGACTTTCCTTAAAGAAAACAACTTCTTCGCTAAATGGATGCAAACATTTTAACATTTTCGCGACGGAAGGAGGTAAGGACACTTAACGCTTGCCCAATGCGAGGAAATTCGCCGAAGGACAGAAAAGAGCTGCGTTTAACCTTCACCAATAAAAATCACAATTAAAACGCTAACGACAAAACGCCTTCCCACTTTGCCAAAATCTTTTGGAAGAAAATTATATAATGATTGTGTGGAAGCAATCATTATACTCTTATATCCACATTTTTGATTAAGAGTAGTTTTGAATCACTGCACAGAATGAATTATACACGAACTTCTTTCCTGTTCTCTGAGCGTTTGCAAAACATCGCGAAACAAGGGACTGAAAGCGTTCACCAGCCGATGCCATCTTCAATATTCCCACACTGAAAATGCAGAGAGAAAATGATCGAGGGAAATCCCGCCTCCCCACAATTGGAAAGCACTCATTAGAAAACTTGAGCTTAGGATGAAAGGCGGACCAGATCAAGGCAAAGGATCAAGGAGAGAGAGAGAGAGAGAGAGAGAGAGAGAGAGAGAGAGAGAGAGAGAGAGAGAGAGAGAGAGAGAGAGAGAGAGAGAGAGAGAGAGAGAGAGAGAGAGAGAGAGAGAGAGAGAGAGAGAGAGAGAGAGAGAGAGAGAGAGAGAGAGAGAGAGAGAGAGAGAGAGAGAGAGACAGAGAGAGAGAGAGATCGTGGAGGCACTTATGAACAAGCAGAAAAAGAGCAACAAGCAGGAAAGCTCACCGATTGGGTTACTGAGAGACTAACCAAAAGAACGCTTCACGTACGAAGGGACAGACAAGATGTACGCGCTCTTAAAAATAGCCTATAAAAGAACAGCAGAAGATCGAAAAGGAATAAGGCCAAGTAAAAGACAAAGTACCAGAATTTCATATCACTGCCTGACACACTAACCTAACTATATATATATATATATATATATATATATATATATATATATATATATATATATATATATATATATATATATATATATATATATATATATATATATTTTTTTTTTTTTTTTTACCACCAAATCCAGCCACTCTCACAGCTGCCACTCCCCCGGGTCAGCTTCCTTAGGCTATTATCCAGTAGCCTAGTGCAAGGCTAATTATCACCTGAACCAAGGCCGACTCACAGGTCGTATGCGGACACAATACGCGATACGTCAGGACAAACACAAGATGCACCGAGCGGAGCGACCGAGGCAGATTACTGCATTATATACTAAAAGTGGCAACCACAGACAGGCTCCCATGGGCTTAACCTAATTACTATGGTGGGGGCTTACTACCAGAGAATATCCCACTGAAATTAATATAGATGGCTTTCTAATATCCCCCCGATTTCGCCCATTCTCTTTAGTAAGTCTCTTTCTCGTGCCGATCTAGCTCCAACTGATTGAGCGGCAATCACAGACAACCTCCTGTGGGCTTAATATGAGTGGTATGATGGGGCCTACCACCTGAGAATTTCCCACTAAAATTAATATACACAGCCCTCTAATATCCCCCGATTTCGCCCGCTCAGTAAAAAGCAGTAAAACATAACAAGGGACCAGTCAAATTTAGACAACCAAGACATTCAGACACAGGGAGAGGTCACCCGCCACCTCCTGGGAAGACACCAACACACGAACAATACAATGAATGGGGCCAAGGACAGATTTCGCCCTTTCAAGATCCCTACAGCAGCCAAGATCAGCTACCCGTATGGGCCACAGCAAAAATGTGCACTGCGAGGTATGTGGCTAATATTCCCCCACTTCTTAAGCGACTTGTTCCCCAAATACATCCTCACACACAGCTGGCTCTCTGTGTACCTTTTCCTTTGCTTGATATTCGGAGCGCCACTGACAAAGGCACGCTTGAGATTCGGGGCGCCAGGACAAAGGCCCGCCGGCCGGCACATGGGCTTCATCATGTGACTCTTCTTCTGGCAACTAAGGCACTTTATATATATATATATATATATATATATATATATATATATATATATATATATATATATATATATATATATATATATATATATATATATATATATAAAAGCTACCTTATCTCAGCAAGAGCTTGTCACACAGATAACACCCCTGCCATCATCACTCTCATAACTACCGTCGCTCATCTTCACGGGAAAATAATAACTCAAGACTGATTAATGACCTGGGGATATCGTGAGGATCTTACTAGCTGCCTCTATCTGCCAGTGGCGCAGCAGAAGAAATACTGACGCTCATACTCTTCATCAAATTAAGCATGAATAATGAGGTTCTAAACACTTCATGGCGTTATGGAGGAGGAGGAAGCACACAAAATTGTCTCGCGATGAACTCTACGAGGGATCGGTGTTGAAGATCAAAATTCCTGAAGGCTTAAAGAGGATACAGAGACACTGGAAGGTGGCTCTCATCACAAATAAAAAAATAAAAATAAAAAAATACCAGAGACGTCGGCAAGATGGTCGCGTCGGTCATAAACAGCATGAGGGAGGACTTTGGGGATAAAGGGAGGTCGCAGAGTTCACAAAAGATACCGTGAAGGGCTGAAGGTGATGTGTTTTGACTGAAGACAGTAATATGGCGCGACAGAATTTTTCCTCCTCCAGCAGCCTGTATTGGACGCAGAGGGAGTGTGGAGGGCAAGGAGAAGGAGAGAGCGGAAAGGGGAAAGTAGGGAAGACAAAGAGAAGGAAATTGGTTCGAGTTGTAAAGAGGATTTCACGGTATGGACAATATCCGATGGAAAGAGGGAGCAGGAAGGCCCGAGAAGAAAGCGAAATATCAAAGACGAAAGGAAGAAATACACCGGTGAGACTGCAAGATAATGAAAGGACAGAGGTAGAGGACCATGAAGAAAGGGTGAACAGGACGTGTAGGTGAAAATGGAACTTGAATGAGATAAGATATCTAAAAAAAAAAGTAGAAAAGGAATGAAGTCGAAGACGAATACTTGGAAAAAAATACAAAAAAGTGGGAAGAGGAGGAGCAGGAGGAGGAGGAGGAAGGCAATGAAGGTCACAAGACAACAAGAAAGAGGACGAACACCAGTAAAAAGTTAAGGGAAGAGAACATAAGCGCGAGTTACCAAAGAAAAACGAGTACAACAAAACGAAGAAAGATAAGAGAGAGAGAGAGAGAGAGAGAGAGAGAGAGAGAGAGAGAGAGAGAGAGAGAGAGAGAGAGAGAGAGAGAGAGAGAGAGAGAGAGAGAGAGAGAGAGAGAGAGAGAAATAAAAGAAACAAAAGGGAATGAGTGTTGAGGGAGAAGGGAGAGGGGGAGAGGGAGAGGGAGAGGAAAGGAGAGTTCGTAAAATAAACAGTCCAAGCTTCACCTCGGCACTGTTTACTTGTCGAGGTTGGGAAGCTTGCCCCATCCACCCCCAGCCCACCCCCACCCCTCCTTCCTGCTGGACTTAACGTTGCCTGAAAGACTTCTCGTGAGGCAAGCAGACCATTTTCCCGGTCTGCGGGTCACCCTGGGCTGCATACTAATATAGACGGAAGGAGAGACAGGACCAGTTAAGGAGCGTACGAGACAGACAGAAAGAAAGAGGTTGGCTTGTCACTGGATGCTTGCTCTCTCTCTCTCTCTCTCTCTCTCTCTCTCTCTCTCTCTCTCTCTCTCTCTCTCTCTCTCTCTCTCTCTCTCTCTCTCTCTCTGAACTTTAATCTCCAGATCGCAATGTCTATACCAAAATGAAGGTAAGAATCGTTACACAAGTGCGCGACGTCCACTACTGAGAGGTCGCCACTCGCCAGCCCCACGCTGACATCTGGCCACTCAGTACAGCCTTGTGTCTTGCCCCGATAAGCCAGTCCCTGATCCACTCACAATTATGTCCTATTCCAGCTCAACGCAGCTCGATTAGGAGACTTTCGCGAGGGATGTTGTCGAAGGCTTTCTGGAAACTGAGCCATATTACGTCGGTAGGTATTTGTCCATCCCAGTTTTCGTAAATATTGCCAAGGAGGAGGAAGAGGGGAAGGGGGAGGTAGTGAAGGAAGAGAAGATGACAAGGAGAATGAGGGAATAGAACAGGGAAGAGATGAAGCGTAGATATAGTGACAAATTAAACACACACACACACACACACACACACACACACACACACACACACACACACACACACACACACACACACACACACACACACAAATCACTCCTTTTTTCTTCGTTCTTTCTTTCCTTCCTTCTTTCCTTCCTTCCTTCCTTTCTTTCTTCCTTCTCTGCCACCTTCCCTCCCCCACAGTGCCCCGAAGCCCAGCAATATTTCTTCCTCGTACGATCCTCTCCCTCCATTACCTTCCCGTGGCCTGCAGCCGTCCTTCGCTCTCTCCCTCCTCACCCCTTCAAACCCCCACGAGGACCGGTGTCAGGGGGGTCTAAGATGGCAGAGGTGCAGAAGGACCCCACTGTTCATCCCATTATCAGTTTCCTCGTGAGCCTTTTTTACTGAATACCAAAGTTTGTTTTGCCGTCATTCAACTCCAGAGAGGGAGGGTACGGCGGGAGGAAATGAGGGAGAGGCGACATATGATGGTCGAGCAAGAGTTGACAAAAAAAGAAATGATAAAAAAAAAAAGAGGGGTTGGAGGAAGAGGAAGAGGAAGAGGAGGAGGGAGAGGAGGACACTGATGAAACTTTTTTGTCCTTTTATTAATGTTTTCTTTGCCTTGTGCGCAGCGAAACGACAATTTTCTCACCACTACCGCCGCCTACACGCCGCCACTGTCATCATCAGCACCACTACTACTACTACCACCACCACCACCACCACCACCACCATCACCGCCACGATCGTTACGGCCATTATGGAGGTATAGGAGCTTGCGGAATATTGCGAAGATGTTGCTTCAATATTGCAGCAGTCATAACTTGTAAATTTACTCTCTCTCTCTCTCTCTCTCTCTCTCTCTCTCTCTCTCTCTCTCTCTCTCTCTCTCTCTCTCTCTCTCTCTCTCTCTCTCTCTCTCTCTCAATTTTCACGGACACTATATTCACGCCGCTCTTGCCACCTGTCCACTACTTAATTACCTTTTCCTATTACCTCACAGGTGTGCCGGGCCGCCGCGCCCTCCTAAATACAACATTTTCCCACAAGACGGCGCATCTTGTATTGCGATGAGGTGGGTTCTTTCCCGCGGCGGACGATGGAAGGGAGAGTGAGAGCGGATGGCAGGTGCGTCAAGGCTGTGTGGCCGTGGCTGTAAGACACTGTGATAAATTGCGGTGATGAATCCTGTCCTCTTTCACTTTGGGATAAGAAGGTTGATTTATTTTATATGAGTGAGTAAATGGGTTAATACGACTTAGATGAAAGAAGTGGACGGATATATGCAATGCAGGAAATATAATGTAACTGGGTTAAAAAGAAGCTTCAAAATTGTTGCGATGACGGTAGGCGAATAATGATATATACAATGTACGGTACATGATGAAACTGGGCTAAAAACGGGCTTCATCCTTAGTAATCAAGCATGCAAACACAAGCAACTCAGTAAGCATAGACCGTAAACCCCTGAATGTAATTACCATCCATGCCTTTTCTTCCCTGTAAAAGTAATAGTTGCAGTTTCATCTACAAAGTTCACGGATTCATGCTTTCATTATTTTATCCTATTCCATGTTGCCAGCAGCAGCATCATAACTACTATCAGCACCAACAAAAGTACAACTAAAACTCCTTGATAAAATTCACTGGAAACACAAAATCTCTCGAGCGGGAACCAAGTGTACACTAATATTTCAAGACTTGCTCCAATCCCCGAAAGAACTAATCAACACGCTGCAACTCGCCTGATAAAACTTAAAACTACTCGGCGCTCAGACCTTCGCTCGTGGAAGCTTTATTATAAATCCGCCTCTGGCATTAGCTTGTTGGCGAGGCTAGGGAAAAACGAGTATCGACTGGATTCTATTACAGTTTCTGAAATTAATGATGGTACAATTTTTAAACGAAGAGGGAGAGGAGAGGGAGAGGAGAGGGAAAAAAGGTTGAGATAATGAGCAAGAGGAGCAGGAAGTTTGACGTCAATCAGTATTAGAATCATTAGTACTAGCCATAAGTATTAGAGCCATTAGTACAAGCCATAAGTAGAGAGTTGGTCTGTTCGATCACGCTGGCAGTCATTAGCCAGTAGTCCTGCCGCTCCCATAGACACTTCCCGGTAAAGTCTAAATCTTTATCCTGAGTATCCCCGTCATTATATTTTTTATGCTGTTACGTCACAGAAGAGAGAGAGAGAGAGAGAGAGAGAGAGAGAGAGAGAGAGAGAGAGAGAGAGAGAGAGAGAGAGAGAGAGAGAGAGAGAGAGAGAGAGAGAGAGAGAGAGAGAAGGGGAAAGGGTCGCTCAAAAGCCTTTTGTAGGTCAGGAACTATTCATCAGGATAAAGTCTGCCTTCTCGGGGCGCCGTCACCCTCTCGGCTTGGGTTTCGAGTAATTCTATGCAGGGTCATAAATTACCCACCGACCTGCATAAAATAAGGCCATAAAAATGGAAGCACGTCAAAAATGCATGATCTACACGGGTCGGGCAAGCCTGCGACGGCCTGTCCGGGAGGAAAGAGCAAAGGTGAGGTAGGTGTGTTTACGACTGCTGACCTGTAGGTGTGAAGATTAGCTGTTAGTTCCAGATGTGCCTGAGAGAAATGTGGGTTTCCATGTTTATTTCAAGGCAGAAAAAGACGATGTCGACGTCAGAAAACCTGATAGCTATAAAAGAATAAGTGTTACGAGCAAGTATTCAGCTGTGTAAATATTGACAGTGTCAACAGGTGCGAAAATACTTTATTTTGTTGGTATAGACAAGTGTCTGTATTTCGAAAAGAATGTTAAAATGTACATGGAATATACAACAGAGGAAAACCAGCGACATCAGGTTATCGGCAAGAGAAAACCACAAATAAAGTAAAAAGCAACGCAAATTGTACAAAAATTAATTCCGAAAGTTTAGGGAAAAGCAGATGATTTAAATACTAATACAAAGCAAGGATTAGCCAGAAGGGGAGGAGCGTGAAGGGCATTAATAATGTGAGAAATGGGATGTCCAAACTTACTGTGAGGAGTGGACGGAGAGATGAAGGGTGGGAAGGATTTGAGAATGCGGGATGCAGGTGAGGATACAAGTGTGGCGTTGATGTGACAGAGCGGGGAGAGCTTGGGGCGTGTGAGCATTGGGGATTCTGCAAACAAGGAAACATTTGCATCATGCTTGCGCGATGAGGCAACATGAGCAAATTCAGACAATTTTCCTCTTCCATCAGTGAATCCAAAAGAGAAAACTTCCAGTGTTCTCTCTCTCTCTCTCTCTCTCTCTCTCTCTCTCTCTCTCTCTCTCTCTCTCTCTCTCTCTCTCTCTCTCTCTCTCTCTCTCTCTCTCTCTCTCTCTCTCTCTCAGTAACCTTCCCTACATTCCTCCCTCTCATATTAATCTTTCATCCATACATTTTTATAGCATTAATGTTTCAAAGGACGTCTCCCTCCATCTACCGTCATGCCTTTTCCTCCTGGTCTTCTCTCGTCTTCCGCTGAAGCTCTTATCAGTGCTATGGATAAACAGACAGAAAGAAAACCACTACCAACCAACTTAAATATCTCTCGAAATCACAAAATTAACCTGACACAGCGCAAAGGGGAGAAGAATGACAGGGGGAGCGTGGGGGATGAACGGGATATCTGGAGCGTGGTTGGGAAACAGGAGGAAGGGGGAATTAGCAAGAAAGCAAAATAATTACCCCACAGTGTCATTTCAGTATTGCAAAATGGTGATTGGAAGTGTTTCAGAGGGGTCCTCGCGGCGGGACACAACGCTAAGGAACTTCTTCAACCACACTCAGCTTGGGAATAAGGCAAAGAGAAAGAGGGACAAGCGGCAGCCTAGTTTCAGGGAGCACCAACCGTCCTTACGAGGTCCTCAGCAAGAAAACGACGACTTAGGCACCTGTTTTAGCGGAGGACACGACCCCGCCATTATCCGAGACAGAACGGGTCACCAACCTTTAACGAACTGCACTTTCCTGCGTTGTTTTGAGCTTCCAGATTTTATTTCCAAAATGTGTAACATGCTTCAGCAGTTTGAGTGATGTCCGTACAGGGAAGACCGATGAAAGGGGTGAGAGAGAGAGAGAGAGAGAGAGAGAGAGAGAGAGAGAGAGAGAGAGAGAGAGAGAGAGAGAGAGAGAGAGAGAGAGAGAGAGAGAGAGAGAGAGAGAGAGAGAGAGAGAGAGAGAGAGAGAACAATTTAGATGAACGCAAAGGAAAAGAGAGTAAAAAGTGGAGTAAGACACGACAAAAACGAATGCAAAAAGGAAACGAGAGACTTCAATTTTTTCTCCTTTTATACACAAATACAAATAATTTTTTCGTTCCCAGTGTTTCCTCTGCGGTTACAGTGTTGTCTTCCTGTGTCTGGTTTTGTGTGTCTGCATTCCCTCCGTCTGGCCACTTTTCTGTTCTCTTAAAGTTTAGTTCTCGCGTTTAACTTTCTATGCCTTTCTTTATTCATACTCTCTCTCTCTCTCTCTCTCTCTCTCTCTCTCTCTCTCTCTCTCTCTCTCTCTCTCTCTCTCTCTCTCTCTCTCTCTCTCTCTCTCTCTCTCTCTCTCACACACACACACACACACACACACACACACACACACACACACACACACACACACACACACACACACACACACACACACACACACATACACACACACACATGCACACACTTGC
Organism: Scylla paramamosain; assembly: GCF_035594125.1. Classification (NCBI taxonomy): domain Eukaryota; kingdom Metazoa; phylum Arthropoda; class Malacostraca; order Decapoda; family Portunidae; genus Scylla; species Scylla paramamosain. Next base: position 862,351 of record NC_087185.1, read on the forward strand.
CTGCGGCCCTCTGTCAAGACACCTCCATACTGAGGTCGTCAACTTTCGCCTAAAAATACAGCGCACCAGACGGCTTGTTAATGTGACCCTCGCCAACGTTCCATTAGCCCGAATGGAGCGCTCCCTCCCAAGCAACTCTCCCAAACGACTGGAAGCCTCAAACTGACTCAACAACCGCCTCCGAAGTGCTGAAACAAATATAATGCACGAGGCGTCGTTTCTCAGCCAAAAGATGTTACGTGTTTCTCTTATTTCTTAAGAAATGCAGCTGTTACAGCAATATTCAGGTGGTATGCTTCACATTTTAGGTGAAAACATACCATGCCGAGTAAAATGTAAAGGGAGGGAAGATAACCTACATCTGCAACAGTATTCTCTTACTTTATATGTCCCTTCCCTAACCTCAAATTTGATTCATCAACGAAACTTGCTTGCAGCCGAAATTTGCTTGACAGACTAGTCGCCTTTTATTTTAAACACCTAGCCCAGAAACTCCCTAGCAACTATATAGTGCTAAACCCAGGAACACAAACTAAATACTGTATTTTTTCTTTCTTTTTAAATAATGCACGATCTTTAAATACAGCCTGGTCCTGTCCTTCTCTGGCCAACCCACCGGCAGATTGAAAACTCAAGTGTTTTCAGACTATCTACAAGAACTTTCAGGTATAATTGAGGGCAAACACACCAGCACGGGAGCACATGATTACTCTAAGCGCAAGGCTTCAGGGACTTAAGAACAAATTACATAACTCGGAATACCATGTTTTTCTTTCAAATTACGCTGCAGTTGCTTACTTTTTTTCCTGCATTCCCTTAACATGAAGAATTCTTGAAGTCCGGTAAGAAGGTTAATGATAGATGTGGTAAGAAAAAGTTGTAAATTGACGGCAAGGAGTTTACGGCTGAGAAGGAAAGTATTAGTGATTCCAGATGTTTGTGACAGGTAGAGAAGGGAGTAGAAACATTATTGATGGATGAGTGGAGGATATTTTCACAGTAAGAAGAAGCTATAAACATAAAGGAGGACGAAAGATGTCAAGACTAATATTGACACACTGGATACGTGTAATGGGAAACGAAGGACAGGTGCAAGATTCCCACAGGTTACATCAACACAAGGTACAACGAAGCAAGGGGACAACAGAGCGACACTCCGGCCGCGGCACCTAACACGCAGGCCATAAAGAACACCTGTATTGCCTTCCAGTTTATCCTCACCTGAGTTAGAACACCTGTGTGTGTGTGTGTGTGTGTGTGTGTGTGTGTGTGTGTGTGTGTGTGTGTGTGTGTGTGTGTGTGTGTGTGTGTGTGTGTGTGTGTGTGTGTGTGTGTGAGAGAGAGAGAGAGAGAGAGAGAGAGAGAGAGAGAGAGAGAGAGAGAGAGAGAGAGAGAGAGAGAGAGAGAGAGAGAGAGAGAGAGAGAGAGAGAGAGAGAGAGAGAGAGAGAGAGAGAGAAAATGGGTATCAGTAAGCTTGGGATGGAAAGCTTAATTCAGCAGTCTGAGTGAAGTGGCAGGCGATCAAAAACGAATGTACAGAAAGGCAAACTGATACCCTTTTTATTCTCCCTCGCCTCCCTCCCTGTCTCTCCTCACCCAAACCCCCTCCCTTCCTCGGGCCCTAAACCTTGACGAGTAAAACTATTTGCCTTGCCCTCAGGCGGTTCTATAACAAAGCATGGCTGGAAAAAAAAAATGGCAAGGTACGAAGAGAATAGAAATGAAAGCGGCTCTTAAAATCTATTCGTGCCACTTTCTCCTGAGCTCGAATATGTACAGAAATACGAGTATATAAAGGAGAGTGTGTTCAGCATGAGGGATTAGTGGTGGTGGTGGTGGTGGTGGTGGTGGTGGTGGTGGTGGTAGAGAAAGAGACAGGAAGAGAAGGAAGGAAGGAAACGAGATGAAGGAAAGACATGGTGTCAGAAAGGTAGTGTCTCTTTACCTGTTGTGAATTACTCAGAGACACTTCCATCCGTTAACTCTCTCTCTCTCTCTCTCTCTCTCTCTCTCTCTCTCTCTCTCTCTCTCTCTCTCTCTCTCTCTCTCTCTCTCTCTCTCTCTCTCTCACTTTTTTCCTCCACCCGCCTCCAGTTCCTCTCGTGCTCTATCTTCTTTTTTCCTACAATTCTTCTTCTTCCCCTCGTCCTCTTCCTCCTCTTTAATTATATCTTCATTATGTTCCTCACCCTTTCATCTCCAGCGTCCTTCCTCCACAGTCATCAAAAAGTTCCCTCTTTCCTTCACTTCTAATTTCCAATATTGTTTTTCTTTTCTTTCTTACTTTCCACTGTAAGAGCAGGCTTACTCTTAAAGAACTCTATTTTCCTTCCACCGGTTATCTCTTATCCCTCTCACGCTACCTCTCTCTCTCTCTCTCTCTCTCTCTCTCTCTCTCTCTCTCTCTCTCTCTCTCTCTCTCTCTCTCTCTCTCTCTCTCTCTCTCTTTCGCGGTTGATCTAAAAAACATACTCGTTTCTGTGTACGTACATGTTTAGAGAGAGAGAGAGAGAGAGAGAGAGAGAGAGAGAGAGAGAGAGAGAGAGAGAGAGAGAGAGAGAGAGAGAGAGAGAGAGAGAGAGAGAGAGAGAGAGAGAGAGAGAGAGAGAGAGAGAGAGAGAGAGAGAGAGAGAGAGAGAGAGAGAGAGAGATACTAGGACCAGTAGTCTTGAAGATATGAAAAATAGGCGGCTGTCAAGCACACACTGCATGGATGAAAGCAACCATTTGTCTCTTGTCGGACGAAATTTTTTGCACCCTCGTCTCTCGCCCCCGCGGCACCTAGTTCTGCTCCGCCCGGAGAGGCCCTCTCGCACTCCACCCAGCCCTGCATGATGAGAGAGGTTTTGTTTCCTGCCTCACCATCCCCGCACTCTCAGTCTTCCCCTGTGAGGCACTCCACTAATGGCGGTTTGTCAATACGTAGGGCCGTTATGACCATTTTGTCCTTTCAAAGTAACATTTTCCTATTTTCTCATGACTCACATTCAAACTTTTTTCCTCCAATATGTTTGTGACATTCCTTCATGTTTTTTTCACCTGCACTCTTCCAGCCAGGTCATTCCCCTCTCCCCTTCCTCTCTGCTTCAATCCCTTCCCTTCCCTGACGTCTCTCCTATTAGCTTCTATTCCTCTCCCCGTTCCTCCGCTTTCCCGTGAAGTCCCTCCCTCCCTCCCTGCAGCATTTCTCTGACATCTCTTCTGCTCCCTTCCCTTCCTCCTTCCCCTTTACTCCCCTCCCCTTGGTGACATTTCCCCTTTCTTCACAGCGATCCGCTCTCCAGTCATCCTCCTTTCTTCTCTTCCCAAATCCCCCTTTCTCTTTTCTTCCCTCGCCCTCTCCAGCCTCCAGCGATATCATCCCTCTCCCCCTCTCTCCCTGCCATCTCTCCCTCCCTGACGGCCTCGATGCACTAAAATAAAGCAGACTATGAAGAATGAAATCTTTATTTTACCTTAAGCAACCTTTCCTGGCCTTTCTCAGCACTGCACAACTTATAAAGACAGCGAGTGTCTTTATTTCATATTCTTTTAACGCTAACAATCCTAAAATAAGAAAATATTAATTGCAAAAGGTAATACTTTTTTCAAAATTATGCCAGCGTGATGTAAATTAATTTTTTTTCACAGTGAAAAAAAAATGACACGCAGGGAAACATTTCAGAAACATAAACTGCACTTACATTATGAAGATTCTAACTAAATGTTTAAATAAGACATGGAAAAATACGCATGACCTGAATGAAAATATACAGTAAAAGAAAGAACAAAAAAATCCTGCCGTGCCTTTGCCCCTAGCGCGACAGTGCTATGCTGCGCCACATTTTGCGGGGATACACAGTACAGTCCGCTATTCTAAAGGTATTTTGTGGGGAACGGCGGCAGGGTGAAGGGAGAACAGCCCCAGGGAGAGGAAGGTGCCCCTGGGGAAGGTGTCGGGAATGGAGGGCAAGGGGAACGTGGAACGGGGGAAGACGAAAGCAGGAGAGACTGAAAAAAGATAGAGAGCGTGGGAATGAGAGAGAGAGAGAGAGAGAGAGAGAGAGAGAGAGAGAGAGAGAGAGAGAGAGAGAGAGAGAGAGAGAGAGAGAGAGAGAGAGAGAGAGAGAGAGACAAAAAAAAAAAGATAGTAGCGAAAGTAATAGGAGGAGGAGTGGGAGGTCAAGGGAGGAAGAGGAAGATGGCACGAGGAGTAGATGCTGGTGAAGAGAGAGAAGAGAAGAGGACGAAGGGAAAGGGGGAAAGTCAGGTGGATTTAGAGGAATGTGTCGGGAGGAAAGTGAGCAAGCAATGGAGAGGAAGGAAGGAAGAGAGGGAGGAGGTGGAAGGGGAGAAAGAAGGAAGGAGGGAAGAAGGATAAGGAAGGAATACTGCAAAGGAGGGTGAGGAGTTTTAGAGAGGAAATAGTGAAAGGGAAATGGTGAAGGGAACACGGTAGGTTAAGGGAAGAGTCAGAACGAAAGGTTGGGTCAGGGAAGTGAATTAAGGGGACCGTTTGGCTGGAGGGGAGGTCACCGAGGGAGAGAGAGAGAGAGAGCCAGAGGGGAAAGGGAAAAAGGAATGGGAAAGGGAAGAGGAAAGGGGAATAAGGGAAGTCAGTGGCTCACCCAATAAGGTAAATTTAATAAAGCGTTTGAAACAAGTCTCGTTTAGGAGTAATCGAGAGAGAGAGAGAGAGAGAGAGAGAGAGAGAGAGAGAGAGAGAGAGAGAGAGAGAGAGAGAGAGAGAGAGAGAGAGAGAGAGAGAGAGAGAGAGAGAGAGAGAGAGAGAGAGAGAGAATTTCCCCTCATCGTCAGGCAACAATTTCCTGTCAGTATACTTATCTTACAATTTTTCTGAACTGTTTTCATTTTGGATCGCGATTTATTCCTGCTTTCACTGTAACATGATCTTTTAATTTCTTCTCTCTCTCTCTCTCTCTCTCTCTCTCTCTCTCTCTCTCTCTCTCTCTCTCTCTCTCTCTCTCTCTCTCTCTCTCTCTCTCTCTCTCTCTCTCTCTCTCTCTCTCTCTCATTTAGTTTCCAAAATAAGTATCTCTTTCAAACACAGTCTTAATCAACCCTTCGACTAAAACTTAAGATCCACTCCAACTTTTTCCTCCAAATCCACACTCACTGTTCCTATTCAGACGCTTCTCATCAACCCTCAATCTTGCCTCAGACCTTTCTTCCTTCCCGTCCTCGGCTCCAATCCAGATGGCGTATCAGAAACAAGATGGACCGAGTATCATTCCTTTTAGAAAATAACAAAAATTCGTACGACGATCTGCTGAATTAGATTTTTTTTTTCTCTCTCTCTCTTTCTACACACATTGGACACATATCTTTCCAGTTCTTCTCTTTTTTCCCCTAACTATATAAGCCTGACGAGCAATCATCCAGGAATGGCTGTCTGTCCACGTACAAACATAAGCTTAAATATACGAAATTTATCTTACAGTTCATTATTTCATATTATCGAAGGAAGCATGATTTCCCAGATGGATAAGCTTTCAGGACAAAGTTTTCCTCCACGAGAGATTTTCCTTCCCGACAAGTCCCGTGGATGCTACCGTGACTCTGGATATCGCCGAAGCATTCTGTAAAGGCAATTTCAATTTCGATATGGAGACTTTTAGTTTCTTGTCAGCGTGAAGAATTTTTAATCTCGTGCCTTTCCCTTCTCCTTCAGTGATGGTAGTGGTGGTGGTGGTGGTGGTGGTGGTGGTGGTGGTGGTAGAGGTGGTGGTGGTGGTGTGGTGATGATGGACGCAGCGGTGAGTGATACATTTATTAAGTAATGGATTCCGTGTAATGGGTAGTTGATGACAAGCTTTTCTCTCTCTCTCTCTCTCTCTCTCTCTCTCTCTCTCTCTCTCTCTCTCTCTCTCTCTCTCTCTCTCTCTCTCTCTAGAAGCAACACGTAAAAAATGATTAACTACCACCGCTGCCATCAAATTCTCATTAAAAATAATTCCCACTTAGGAAAATTATTATGAAAGCAACTTTTTTTCTTTGGCTACTAATCGCATCCGTTTCCTTTTTCTCCTCCTTTCTCTAGATAGATTTTTTTCTTCCTCCTCCTTCTTATCCTCTTCTTCTTTCTCCTTCTCTTCCACGCCATTCCGACCTTGTTTCTCATTTCCTCGCTTTTAGATTTTTCCTCCTTTCATTTCCTTTCCTTTCCTCTCATCTCATCCTGGCTCCTCTCCTCCCATCTCTGTCTCCCTTGTCTGTTCTTCTTTCTCCTCTCCTCCTCACTCAGTCTCATTAGTAATCTTTTCCAGCATCTTATCACGATCCACTTCAAGAGCACTTCACATCATCTGTTCACCTCTTCCACTTCCCATCCTTCACTAACGCATTAGTCCCCCTCCCACACTCTTCTTCCTTATGCGCTCCTCCCTTCCGTCTCCTCCTCTACCTCATCTCCCCAACACATCTCTGACACACATCTCCCTGCACAAGTTCTTGGCGTCTCCCACACTTCATTTAAGTCACTAATTCCAAACTTTTAACATACTTCACCAGAACGAGTAAATAACATTTTTCCTACATTTTCTCCTATGACATTTTATTATTTGTTAACGACGAGGAAGTCTCCATGAAAAGTAATATTTTCCGAGCGTCGGACCTACGAATTAAGAAATATACTACGGGTTCAGTTTGCCGGCAACGAGTATAATTTTGAATAAATGCGACGAAATCATATAAAAATGGAGCGCAGGCAGTAATATATGAGACTAAGTTATGAAAAAAAAAACAGCGCAACGAAAAGTTATGAGTAATGAGAGTAATTTACAAAGATATCCTTATAATAAACACTATCTGTAGTTAACAGCGTTACTAAATATAAGTAAATATAAGACAAACGAAGGAACCCTCTTGTAAACACGTGAATCTCCCTCCTCTCCTCATACGCCGAGGAGAGGAAGTCAGGCTACACTTCCACGGGGAGTAATAGGTTGGTAAAACTTGAGTAATTAGGCAAACAGGAGGCATTAACTAGCCCATTACCTCGCCTTAATGGCTTCCAAGAGCAGCAGCCAAATCCTGAGGGAGGATTTGAGTGTGGCCAAAGCAGAATCCTGAGACTAAGATTAGAGGGCGTTGAGTTTAAAGAGGAAAGCCGCCCTCTCTTTCTCTTCTTTGATGACTCTCTCTCTCTCTCTCTCTCTCTCTCTCTCTCTCTCTCTCTCTCTCTCTCTCTCTCTCTCTCTCTCTCTCTCTCTCTCTCTCTCTCTCTCTCTCTAATGACCCCCTCCATCCCTCCCTTCTACTCTCCCATTACCACCAGCTGCTTCCTCCCCCCGCCTCCCGCATCATTCACCCCTCGGGTCTCCAATACATCCGTGCCACACCTGCTCGGGGCTGATAATTAGAGCCATCTATACCCTCTAATTACCCGTCGAAAAGGTGATCAAGGTAGAGGTAAGAGGAAGGAAACAGAATGCGCCCAAATGAACAGGGCTTTTCCTACCCATGTGTTCTGAGAGGGAAAGGAAAGGAGGAAGAGAAGGAGGAAGGTAAAGGAATGTCGGGATGAAGAAAAGGAAAATATTGTTTCACTGTTTACTTCATGGAAATTGTGGCTTAAAAGGCGTCTTTGTGATGAACTTCCATTACCTCTCTTACAATGATAGAAGGATAACTACGAGGCCAAAGGTTTTTTTCACAATTGTGCTTCAGCTAGTCTCTTGTCATCTTCAAAGCCGTTTTTAACCACGCTAAACCTTCCACGAGCTACTCATCTCTTACTAAGCTAAATCCAGGATGTTCACTTGTCCGTACAGTTCAAAAGGATTTCCAGTGACCTTTTAGAACACTTGATAATAACCTCTAGATTTATAAAGACATGGTGTGCAGAAATCCCACACGTCTTGTCAGTCTTGAGATCATGAGGTACGATTTCACTGTAAGATCCTTTAGTGGCTTTAGTGGCAGTGATCTCTCTCTCTCTCTCTCTCTCTCTCTCTCTCTCTCTCTCTCTCTCTCTCTCTCTCTCTCTCTCTCTCTCTCGTCACGGTCAATACTGTTATTTAAATCCAGTTCCCACTATTTTTTGGCCCCTTCTCTTTCTATTCCACCCCCAATTTGTTCCTTCCATATCGTTTCCTCCACAGTGTGTTTCGTCTATATTCTGTTTCTCGAAATTTTTTCCTCTACATGCATTTTTGCCCCAGTTTCCTTTGTACTTTTTTTTTTTTTTCGTAACGCTGAGTCCTACACATTTTGTTTATGCGCACGCTGTTCCCTTCGTTCCCCACAACCTTCAGTCCTCTACATGTATTCTATCCCTTCCATTCTGTTCCCTCCACGCGCTGCTCCCTCCACACATGAGTAGCCACGGCTCCCTTCACCGCAGACTCCACCCTAAATCCCAAATCCCATATTCCCATTTTGCCTAGCTTTTATAAAGACTCCACTCCTAATTAGGCTTCCTTATTCGCATGTTGTGTTTACTTGTGTGTGTCTTCCCACGTAAATCTTCACACATATGAAGCGTAGACACAGACGCTCCCTCACAAGTCCTCGGCTTTAAGTGGTGCTCCCCAGGTGACCTTGAAACTTAATTTGGGCAGCGGGTGCCTGGAGCGACGAGTACTGAGCTGGGTCTCATTTGCCGAGCTGTACAAATGCATAGAAGCGGAAAGGCTGTGAAATTCTCCTCACGTTCGCTGCTTATACTAACACTATATACACATTCATTATACTAACAGGGGAATTCGTGGCCTTGGCGGAGCGCTAGATGGTTATTCAGGTCATTTTAGGTCTTCTGCCGCATTGCCTGCCGTGTTATTGAAGCTAAAAATAGGACAGGAGTGTGTATTCTAGATTCCGGGAGAAAAATGCGGTCTGAATACACACGTTTTCTCTCTCTCTCTCTCTCTCTCTCTCTCTCTCTCTCTCTCTCTCTCTCTCTCTCTCTCTCTCTCTCTCTCTCTCTCTCTCTCACACACTTTTCACGCCCAACACACACACACACACACACACACACACACACACACACACACACACATACACAATAAGTAAATAACAAGAGACGCAAATTAAATTCCAGTTCATATTCGGCGCTTTTTAATCACGCTCAAAGTATTTTAATCCGAGGGCAGCTTTGCGTGAGGCCTCTCCCTAGTCTTTGTCTTCGCGGCTCATCCCTTTTCCAGCAATTTATAGCCAAAGAAGAATCCTTCAATAGTGAACAGAGGGAGAGACTAGAAAAGTCAATAATAAAGCCGGTAACTGAATAGATCTGTATGTACCAGGAACAGGAAATGGAAGATGGAGGATGAGAAAGATGACAGGAATGACTAAAACGACAATGAAAGCGACTACAACGACGACAAGGACGGTGACACTGAAGTGGAAGCAGGAAAGAGACGAGTGTAGCAGAAGATTGATTTGAGAGGAAATGAAAAGCTTATCTGCACCGTAGGAAAAGTGAAAAGGGAATAGGGAAGTATACCTGTCAGGAGAAGGAGGGGAGAAGCGAAGGACGGATGGCTAGGAAGGGGATGGAGATTGGGAGGCTGAATCTCCCATGAAAGCCTCGGAACCATCAGGGGGAAGTGACGCTGGAGAGAAAGATAGTGTTAATGGTTCTTAATCGTGATAACAGCTGGGCGATGAAAGGAAGAAAGCAGGGAGGAGGGGAGGCACAAAAAAAAACTTGGAAAGCCTGAAAAAAAGGTGAGAGTAGAGGGGAATAAAGCTAAAAATTCACAAGGGGCAGATGAACAAAATAGGTGTGGCGTGAACTTGGCATAATCAAAGAAGGATTTTGGTGTCAATGATCAGGAAACCAAATAGACAAGAAAACAGTGGTGGAGCAGGGAAGCCTAGGCATATTTGCTTGTGCACTGTTGCTTCTCGCTGTTCCACAATCAGCAAAAGCTCTCCATTCTCATATAGCTCGAGGTATGGATGATTTACATTTATTACACATTTATTTTTTTCGTTCCATATTTCATTTGATGAGAAGGGCTTTAATTCTGACAATATCGGTCCATTTCTCAAGAATATTTATATTATTTTCTATGAAGATTAAGTTTATCTCAGACGCAAGCTGTGTTGATATATAACCCTTTCCAGGATAATGGTCCACCCATGAAGACCGTCCCCACAACCTTTCCCTAGTCCAATATTGCACTGGAATCAGAGGCAGAAGAAGGGGACGAAAAGGCACTCACTTGGCCAAAGGTGTTCGCGGTGTGTGGGCTGAACCTTGACCAGCCACATACAAGCATTCCAGCGACACCATCGACTCCAGCGCTGACAGCAATCTTTCATGTGTAAAGAAAGAGTTAAGGGGAAAGCGTGGGGAAGGGAAAACCTCAAGCCTGGTTTATCACTCAACCCTTGCAGCCGGTGAGCAGGTTGAAAGAAGCCAAGGAGAGAGAGAGAGAGAATGGAGGGGAGCAAGCATAGGTATTGAAAGAAGGAAGATGCGAGAGAGGAAACAGCAGCGTGGGAGGAAGCATCAGTAAGCAGTGAACAGACGGATGTGGAGTTTCCCGATGTTGATAATAGCAAAACATTTTCTTCAGTCTTGTTTCAACTCAATTTCGTTCCTGCTTACTTCTGCGCATAGTAATGAGAACGTGACGTGCAACAAAATAGAGTAAAATGATGATTACAAAATAACCAATAACCGATATAAATGAAGACACTAATGCCTCTGTAAGAAAAACAAATACAAAAGAATCGTCAATCCCCAGAATGAAGAGAGGAGCGGAGCACGATCAGGGATAAACCTTAGCAAAACACACCAAGAGTAAAAGTTTTTCCCCGGAGGATTACGAGGCAACCATACACCATTAATTAGGTCAGAGAGGGCTCAAGGGAGGATCTTGAGTTTAGACCAAGAAGAGGATTTCAGGAGGGGAACTTTACCACAACGAACAATCAAGAGGTGAAGAATCAGAGAAAAGAAAGGAGAAGAGTGTGCAGGGAAGATCTCGAAGCAGGGAAGTACTGTGAAAAACAATGAATGGAAGCAGTGACGAAACACGGAGGAAAAAGCAGAAGTAATGTTCATTGGGAAAGTCGAATTTCTCATGTGGCAATATGTATAATCACAACCTTAAGTAACAAGTGGCATTAGTCCAACGCAGTAGACGTAAAGTGCAGAGATAGAACTAAGGAGCAACGTTACGCAAGGAGTGTAAACATACTCGTAAATCTCTTGAGGAAAATGTTATGTGGCTTGTCTTCACGGGAGTCTGAGGTCTGCAAGGACGTGAGAACTAATTCATTTAATCAATTCTACCATTCATATTCAAACGCCTTTCATTTTTCATCCCTGCCACACGTTCATCTTGCGTTTCTACTTTTTTTTATTTATTCCCAACTCTCAGGTTTCTCTAAGCCTCTATTTTCTCGAACTCCCTACCTTGTATGTCATTATCTCTCTCTCTCTCTCTCTCTCTCTCTCTCTCTCTCTCTCTCTCTCTCTCTCTCTCTCTCTCTCTCTCTCTCTCTCTCTCTATCTATCTATCTATCTATCTATCTATCTATCTATCTATCTATCTATCTATCTATCTTTCTTTCTTTCTGTCTATCTATCCATCTCTCTCTCTCTCTCTCTCTCTCTCTCTCTCTCTCTCTCTCTCTCTCTCTCTCTCTCTCTCTCTCTCTCTCTCTCTCTCTCTCTCTCTCTCTCTCTCTCTCTCTCTCTATCTATCTATCTATCTATCTATCTATCTATCTATCTATCTATCTATCTTTCTTTCTTTCTGTCTATCTATCCATCTCTCTCTCTCTCTCTCTCTCTCTCTCTCTCTCTCTCTCTCTCTCTCTCTCTCTCTCTCTCTCTCTCTCTCTCTCTCTCTCTCTCTCTCTCTCACTCTACTCGTATCTCATGTACATTCTTACCATTTAAAAATCAGGTCTGGTTTCAATACCATTCATATGCCCCGTTAGGTTTTCATAAGTGCACTAATGCATCGCGAATTTACTGGTGAGTAAGTGGGGCAGAAAACTTTGAACGGAAAGCAAACTTCGAAGACTCGGTTTGCAAAAAAAGACTCAACGTACAGGATTACAACTCAACTGCATTTTTACAGGTTCGCATGAGTATCAGTTATCGGGAAGGCTGTGAGATGTGGGGCAAAACGGAGCTTTGAGGGCCGAGTTTTGAGCGGGGTGAAGAGCGAGAGTGGCGAGGAGCGAGGGGGCTCTGATGGATGACAGGAGGGTAGTCACGGCACCGTCATAGGAGGTTCCGTGAGCGGAATTTAGTTACAGGAGTGCGGTGAGGGGAAACTCTGCCCAAGAGCTACAAATAAGGAACGTAAGGAAAAGGGGAAGCTAAGCCGCTGACGGTAAGTGATATATAAAATCTATCTAAATCCCCTTTCACATTTTGGACCTTATCTTGTTACCCATGATCTAATACCACGCTTCCCCGATTCCCAAGCCTGCCAAGACTTTTCCTTTATCCCTCTCCCTCATCGCCTCATCGGAGAGAAGGTAAAGGAGACCGTAAAACATTTATAAATGGAGATAATTTGTCAGTACGGACGCAATCAGGGAAAATGCGAGAAAATGAATGTGTGGTTCCTCACGATCACTTCTCATGTCCTAACAGCTTTCTCCTCCTCCTTCTCCATCTCCGTCAATACTCCCTACTTGTGTCCTGATAGGCCCGGTGCACCTATATCTCCCAAGTAGGACGTTTCTTTGAATAACGCAGCAAATAGTCTGACTGAAAATTCTTGTCGCAATTGGAAATAAGTAATGGGTGGATTCGTTTGGGAGAATGAAAACACTTCGTTTAGGAGATAAGTGGAAAGACGACTCAGAAGAAAACTTGTATGAATTTTCCGTCCATTGAACTCAATTTTATACCAATCCACCCGTGTCAAAGGAGAGACTTCATATAAAAGAAGTTATGAAAAATCAGATGAATTAAAGGTAATGTTTTCTTCGCCATCAGCGAGAGATGAGTGGGAAAATGGCTGGCCGAAGCGAGAGCATTCCTGGCCTGTTTGATGAAGCGTGTTGCCCTCTCACCAAATCTTGCCTCCTGGTGCACTCCTTCCCCTGGCTGCTTAATGATCAAAGTTTCTTACTATGTCCATCAATTCACTGAGCAGGTAGACAAAAAAAATCTTCCAAGCTTAAAAGCCAAGTTGAGATGCTTCATTCAACAACTTTTTATAATGAGTTCACACCATCAGAGGCTGTTCCTATCATACCAAACCGCCTCAGCCCCACGCCACGCCGCACGCCCACGACACATCGATCCTCCTACCGCAGGATATGCTAACCACACGACCTCTTCACTAATACATCACCACTTTGCACCATTCCCCCACAGCTCTATTTGGAATTCTCTCTCTCTCTCTCTCTCTCTCTCTCTCTCTCTCTCTCTCTCTCTCTCTCTCTCTCTCTCTCTCTCTCTCTCTCTCTCTCTCTCTCTCTCTCTCTCTCTCTCTCTCTCTAACACACAAACACACATATCTTCGGCACTATCACAACAGACTCATCCCACACCACCACGGTAAGGTCTGCTGTCCCACGCTCCCCTCACCTCGCCCGGCGTCACTGTCCCGCCTACTCAGTTTCTCTCGTCATCAGTTATTCAGTGCAGGCATCCCACACACATATTCAATGGAATGATCTATTCCCTACAACACGAATTCCCTTTCAGCCGCTCATCACGGATCCCTGAACCGTTATACACGGATGTGTTAGCCGGTGAATGTGTGAAAAAGTGACACACTCTTGATTGTTATAATGACCATGACTGCTAATGCATAGCCATTGCACACACACACACACACACACACACACACACACACACACACACACACACACACACACACACACACACACACACACACACACACACACACACACACACCAACACCCAGCCACAAGCACACACACACACACACACACAGCACGCACGCACGCACTTACAGACGCCCACCTCACACTCCCTCACCCTTCTGCCCTTGACTCAACAAACGCCTCCAGATTTAGTATCGAGACTCAGGAAATGAACAATCATGCAGGGGATGTTGTGAACGAGTCCTGCTCAATGCACACACACACACACACACACACACACACACACACACACACACACACACACACACACACACACACACACACACACACACACACACACACACACACAGCCAGACACAGGCGCTACCACAGGGGACGAGGAGACCCCCTTTAAGAAGCGAGCGGCCCGATGTGGAGTCAGGATATTGGAGTCTGGATCCGTGAGCACTGGCGGGGGAGGCGAGGGTGGTGGTGGTGGCGGCGGCACTTCCACAAGCCCCAAGGGTAACGCCTGCCGCCCCCGGGGATGAATGGCCCTACTGGTGGTGCTAACGATAAGCAGTGACTAAGATATGAAAAATTGCCCTCTCTCCTTTCCTTTCTTTACCTCTCCTCTCTCTCTCTCTCTCTCTCTCTCTCTCTCTCTCTCTCTCTCTCTCTCTCTCTCTCTCTCTCTCTCTCTCTCTCTCTAATGAAACATTCAGTCGAAGTTAAATATCGTAATATAATGAGAAAACAAACAAAGCAGCTGCCATGAACATCGTGTTCCCTAATCAAGGATAATACAGATGATTTAGCTCATCGCCGCAACAAGCTACTGACTGGCAGGGATGACTTCTGCCACCCCGGGAGGCACCCTGTCTAAGCCACCAAGTTGACCCTCACACATGCACATAATCCTACTGCCCTCTCTGTTAAACAATTGTTTCAGGATTCAGTGTCAAGAGTCAGGAAATTAAAGATTCTACACATATGATGCGCGTCCGCATACACACACACACACACACACACACACACACACACACACACACACACACACACACACACACACACACACACACACACACACACACAACGAGGAAAACAGGGCGGAATGAATACAAAATGCAATTACAGAGCTGAAGTAATTCACCCCCGCGTCCGGACAGCGCACTCTCTTAAACGTGGAGGTGAAGCTCGGGGAAGACTGGGGACACACTGGGGGAGGCTGAGGGAAGTGGGAGAGGACACAAGGTCGTTTCGGATGCAGCATCATCACGGGTGCCTGGAGTACTTTCTACAATAGCCTTTTAGCGTTAACTTTCTGTTATGTCCCGGACAAGGAATGTTTAGGGTAGGGGCTGAGAGTAGATTGTGGCGGCGCCTTTATAATAGTGTCTGGCAGAGTGTATGTGTCGCCGAGCCTTCCGCTGCAGGCAGGTTACAAGAGGATTGTCTTCGCCTGGCACTCAAAGCCCATGTTGGCTGTGTGCCACGCCGCTCCTGGGCAGTGCGATAACAGGACCACGCAAGCCATGTGATGAAAGGAATGGCAGTGGGCGTGTGATAAATCGCCATGATCTTATAGCTACGTAAAAAATGGTTCCTTTAAGCATATGAGAAAAAACGAATAAGACAAAAGAAACAGCAGTGGGCGCGTGTTAAATCCTCGTGGTGTTATGTGTACGTAAAAATGTTTCCTGTAAGCGAAAGGGAAAAACGGAAGTGGTGAATCGAATAAGTGAGGTAAATTATTTCTGTCCATCACGTGTTGCCTAGATAAAGCATTACATGAAGAAATTACAGTAACACTCAATGATTTATGGAAATGTCCTCATAGTTCAGAGTTTATTGAATGATGTTTGCAAGCAATAACAATTATTCACGAATATTATAAATGTACGTAATAGCAAGTGATATGCAGGAGGGAGTGGAAATCTCTCAGCCAGAAACAGACAGGAAACATATTATGCACAGAGTAATAATAATAATAATAATGATAATACTGATGATGATGATGATAATAATAATAATAATAATAATAATAATAATAATAATAATAATAATAATAATAATAATAATAATAATAATAATAAATCTATCTGCTACATTTTCCAAAACGTAGCTGCAAACATGTGCTTATCAAGAATAAAAGTAATGAACGGTTAAAACACGGAAAGATATATTTCAATAAGCCAACCTAAATAGCTGGATATACACTTACGCTGCGACAAACAAACACACACACACACACACACACACACACACACACACACACACACACACACACACACACACACACACACACTCATTACAGTTATGAATAAATAATTATCTATTACCACATTGAATAACCTGACTCTCCAATGAATAAGCAAGACAGAGGCGCATAAGCAGAAGTGTGTGGTGGCTGGCGACACTCTCACGACGACTCGCTGCTAATCTAAAGTTTTACTCCACGATTTAAAAAAAGAAACACGAACTTTTTACGTCCCGCTCTTACTCCGCGTCCTTTCAGTGCGTAATGCTTCCCTTACCTACACATCATCACATTTTTCGCGTGTTTGTTATTCGTGACTAATTGAGTCGAAATGTGGACAGTACAGATTAATGTACTGTAGTTTTTTTTTCTCTCTTTCTATTGTTCGATTTTTTTCATCCGCTGCTAATTAAGTGAAGACAGAATTGTAGCGTTTTAATTTATAAATAAAAATTCGTCCCCGCGAATTACACTACAATTGTGAAAGTGGAACGAAATGTATATATACTTTTACCATTTATATTTCCACCCAACCGAAACCCAATGTGCTTTCACGTTTTCAGGTCAGTGAAAATATCAGTCCCCCACACACACACTGGTGCTTTAAAACAAAGGACTAATGAAAAATGGAAAAGAAAACACGAACAAAGAAAACTATTAGCCCCTCGATGAATTTCGGCAATTACAAGACTCCCGCTCGGTCACCTAAGGATGGAATTTATATGCAAGGAAAATACCTGGAGCAGACGTTAATGAGTGAGGGGGCGACGCTCCCTCCCGCTCTGCTAATGAACCACCAATCAAAAAAGCTTCACCCACAACGCTCGACTTGGGATTTCGAACCTCTGTCTGATGGGAAAATTGCATCCAGTCCTTCCCTCTTTCTTTTAACCTGAATTTCTTCCTCCTGCCTGTCTTCATTCTTATTCCTTGTCCTATTACTTGTTTTTAGTCATCACATTTGTGTTTTAACGAGGGATAATAAGGAATGTCACCGAATTTCTTCTCTCTTCTGGATTTTGCTCTCATATTTTGTCCTATTATCTATTTTCATTCATCATGTTTGTGTTATAGCGAGGAATAATAAGGAAGATCATCCAATTCTTTTTCTCTCTTATCTTCTGTCCTTATATTATGCCCAATTACTTGTTTTCCTTCATCTGAATTGTATTCAAAACTGGTAAACAACATATTTTCTACCGCCTTTTTTTAATGTCCTTAATCCTCCTGTTTTTCTTCCTTCATCTCAAAGACAACAATATGCTAATCACACTGTAATTCAGGATACAATTTTCCCATAAGTTTTTGGGAGAATATTCTCAAACAGCCATTACGTATGGAAATAATTAGGTTTTTCATATACTCCATCATTTGTGATGTTCAACCTATCTCCTGCTTTTATTTCAACCCATCCCAATTCCTTTATTTATTTTTTCCTTACCCTTGCATCGGTCCTTTACTAATTCCATTTTTCCCTCCCTTTTTTCCCTGGTGACATTTTCCTCCGTTATTTGCCTTTCCGCCATCCTATTTTTTTCCTCCTCTTTCCGATGTCCTTCTCTCTCTCTCTCTCTCTCTCTCTCTCTCTCTCTCTCTCTCTCTCTCTCTCTCTCTCTCTCTCTCTCTCTCTCTCTCTCGCTCTCTCTCTCTCTCTCTCTCCCTTTCTTTTTTCCGTGTTGTCTTTATTTTTCCCTTCTTGCTTTCCCTCCAACAATTTCTTCCCTTATTCAGTTCTATTCGTTTTATGGTCCCATTTTGCTTTCTATTCTTTTGTTCTTTAGATTAATAATCCCTTTCTCCTCCGCCTTCGCTCCTCTCCTTCTCCTCCTTCTTCTCCTTCTCCTCCTCCTCCTCCTCCTCCTCCTCCTCCTCCTCCTCCTCCTCCTCCTCCTCCTCCTCCTCCTGCTATCTCTGCAATATGTTATGAAGAAAAATGGTGAAAAATGGTTAAAAATAAATGGGGACTAATACAGAGTCACACAAAGACAAACACACACACACACACACACACACACACACACACACACACACACACACACACACACACACACACACACACACACAAAGCAACAGATGCACAACGAAACAAAGTGACTCGACCTACGCGGAGTATTTACCGTCATGCAAATACAGCAGCAGACTATCACCAGGTTAGGCCAGGTAGGTACCGACGGTCGCCCACCTTGCTGATGAAACTCAAACATATTTTGCATATACCAATTACGAAGGACCGGACGCCGTGGTTTTCTCCCTAATAATAATTCTGGAGGAACAAACATGCTCTCAGAAGCCCCACGGTCCTTTCAACCCACCGTTTCACATTCTCTAACTCTTTCTCTCTCTGTAATCTACATACATATTAATACGCCCGAGCTATTCTCCAATTCAGTGGCTCGTATTTGTCTGTTTGCCTCATCGACACTTGGAGCGGCAGACTCATTCTTAATAAAGAGCGTTCTTACCTGCCCGGAGCGGTGAGCTTGGTGGAAAACTGTACTGCTCGATTTCGACTTTCTCTCTCTCTCTCTCTCTCTCTCTCTCTCTCTCTCTCTCTCTCTCTCTCTCTCTCTCTCTCTCTCTCTCTCTCTCTCTCTCTCTCTCTCTCACACACACACACACACACACATGCCGTTCGGGCGCTCGTCTCGCGGCAATAAATCAGACACTCGGGACTAAATCACCCACATTTATCCACCGGGTTACTCCGGGTGGGCGAGCCTGCACCAACTCGCCCCTTTAAGGCCATTGCACTTATATGGTGATTTACTAAGTCCAGTCACCACGCCGCCGCCGGCACTTGGTCACCGAGGCACAGGGGTCACGCCACGCAGGATGGGAAAGGTAATGAAAAGTGCACATTTGCAGTACACATTCGTTATCACGGTAAACCTTATGCCTTTAACACCTTTGTGTGCGTTCGTCCGTCCGTGTGTGTGTGTGTATGTGTGTGTGTGTGTGCGTGTCGTGGGGGGAGCGGGCGGCAAGCAATAAATCAAGCTTGCACAATAAATAACTTATTAGACGGGAAGTTAATTTGACCGAAGCACCGATGAAACAAATAAACAGAAAAAGAGATAACATTAAATCATCAGTGTCACGAGCCGAATGGTGGGGGTCGGGGTAATGGGGGAAGTAGTCGTCTTCTCAGCGGATCCCCCAACCTGCTTCCGGTTTAATCCAGTCGGCCGCTTGACATGTCATGACACCACCCCGACACTCTTGCCTGTTGTGTCAGGCGGGGCATGTCATGACACTATGCTTGATATGGGCCACGACCCGAAGACAACGGAGATATGGGGTTTTACATCCCCAGGCCAGTAAAAGCCGGGGCTTTTACTGGCCAGGGGTGTACCCTCCCTTTCCTCCCCGGGATCCCTAACTTGCTTCGTGTCCCCGGGGGCAATTCCGTGGCCCGCCTTGTCATGCACCAAGTCATAGTTAATGGATCATCCACAGCCGTTTAACTTCCACCAGGAAAGATGCCCGGAGGATGGTCCTGATATACCTGCAGAGAACGTCCCGGGATGTTCCTGGTCCCCGGAGAACTTGAGAACCCCTGGGGGAAAACAGCCATGTGGGGCAGGCGTACTACAAGATGGCGGAGGCAGTGAAAAAATCCAGGGGGCAGAGCACAGAGCTCCTTGACACCGTAAAGGTGTGGGAGAGCTGAGCGAACACCCCAGTTAGGTGGTGTTGCCGCGTGGGGCCGAGCGGCAGGTCACTTTGCAGGCTCCACGTGCTCCTGGTATGAATGCCGGGCAAGGGAGAAATGACGGCCGCTCATGAGCGCCCCGCGGTGCCAGCCGTCCACACTGCCACCCTGTGAAACGGCCTACAGCTCCAGGGTTCCATTCGGGACCGCTAGGACTCGTGCAGAGTTCGGGAGCGGCAGCAGCAGCGATGCGACAGCAACACCAGAAGCTGCTGGAGCAACAGAAGCAGTAACAGAAGCAGAAGCAGCAGCAGCAGCAGAAGTAGCAGCAAGGGCGAGGCGGCAGCAGCAGGTGCCGCACATCGTTGGTTACACAAGTAGAAGTTCAGAGCCACAATGTGGACTGCTCTCTGTTCGTTATTGAATCATTGTCGAGACATTGGACACCTTCAGGAGAATGGAGACGCGTCCCCGTAGCGTGAGAAACAACAATGAACTCTATAGCACTGAGGTCCTTGGGCAGAGAGAACTGTTGTTGTGGTCATCTGTCACCACAGCGTGTCAGTGCGGCGACATCATGCACCTGCAGCCATTGTTGTTGAGGAAAACCAATCCAACTGCGCATGACACAGTAAACTCACGATACGGCGACCTATTACTGCTGAAGCAGAACCTTCCTTCTCTATCCACTAGTTTTCTCCCCTCCTCTATTCGTCTTGTCCTTCTCTTTTCCCTCGAGCCCCCACAATCAGAATAAAGGAAACTCGGAAAGAGAGAAAGAAAGAAGACATGGGAAGCAGAGAACACGGCCAGAGCTTGGCGAACACTCATGCACACAAATAAACCAAGCGACAAGCACAGACATCGGTACAACCTGAAGAACAGAGGCTAACAAGGATGTGGCGTCAGCTTCAGTTATGTTTAGGATTCCACCTCGATCCTAACACCAACTGAGAATCGTCCGTAACATAACACCAAGGATAGGATTAGATAAATTTATGAGTGAGGATGATAGATGGAAATGGGTAGGTATGTTTATCTGTACAGTTATTGCATGTTACCGAGGACTTACGATCTTTGCAAAACATTAACTATTATAAAGTGGGCTACAGCCAGCCGTTACATTTTCGTCATTCCCTTACTGAACGTGGCTTAATAGAAAATTACTCTTGATTAAACTAACAAACATCAAGTAATGCATAAACTTTTCAAGCTGACGTACATACGAGTTTACTGTTATGGATGAAAAGTGCGCTATTATATTTAGCTTCCCTTTAAACTCACTGGTGAGAGAGAGAGAGAGAGAGAGAGAGAGAGAGAGAGAGAGAGAGAGAGAGAGAGAGAGAGAGAGAGAGAGAGAGAGAGAGAGAGAGAGAGAGAGAGAGAGAGAGAGAGAGAGAGAGAGAGAGAGAGAGAGAGAGAGAGAGAGAGAGAGAGAGAGAGAGACAAAGACGACATACAAAGCCAGCCAGCCAGACATGCAAACAAGCAGTCAGGCCGACAAACAGGCGGACAGATATACAGGCAAACTGACAGACAGGCAGAGGAAGCGAACGAAATACTAATCCCTGCCAAACATACCAAACAACGAACGGAAGATGAAGACAAAAGAGAAGAAAATAAGAGAAAACCCTAAAAATACGCTTCGTATTTTTGCAGGTCAAGTTTTGCAATATCGCAACCCTTCCACCGCCTCCCTCTTCCCATCTCGCCACATTTGCTTCTCTTCTCTTCTTCGTCCCTTCTACCCTTCGCTGAATTCCTCTATCTCGCTTCCTCTCTTCATCATAACCCTTTCCTTCCGTGTCCTCCTCCTGTCTCTCTCCACAGCTACCTCTCCCCCTCCTTAGGGTCTTCCTCCCTCCCCATCGACATTCTCCCTTTCAAGCGCACTGTACTCTCCCAGCCATTCCTTTTCCTCAGTGAACTTTCTTCCTTCTCTTTCCCTGTACAACCAACTCTCCCACTTTACGCCATCGGTGTCTCCCGCATTCCTCTACTCTCCCCAATCCTTTATCTACCCTTTTTTTATGTCCTCTCCCCCTCCAGCATCCCATCCACTACTACATCCATTCATCTTTATCTCCCTTTCCATGTCTCCCTTTCCTTCGCCTATCCCTCTCGCTCCTCGTCGTCTCCTTTCCACTCTCATCACTCTCTCCTATCTTACGGACAGTCTTGAGTCAACATGGCTGTCGCAGAGACGTTTAGCTTACACTTTTCTCGTCAAGGAGTTTGTTCCATGCAGAAAAGAGAATCCCCCTCATTCTCCTCCTCCTCCTCCTCCTCCTCCTCCTCCTCCTCCTCCTCCTCCTCCTCCTCCTCCTCCTCCTCCTCCTCCTCCTCCTCCTCCTCCTCCTCCTCCTCCTCTTCTTCTTCCTCCTCCTGCTCCTCTTCCTCCTCCACGTCTTTTCTTCAGTCTTCGTCCTGTTCTTTTCCTCGCCCACACTTGCTACTTTTCGCTGTGTTGCTCCTAACTTCTCCCCTCAGGCATTCCCTTGTGTTCACTTCTTCTCACGTTCACGTTTTTTCATTCCTCCTCCTCCCTTCCACGAGTTATATCTTCCTCCTCTCCTCACACCCTTCACCTTGACCTCCTTCACCCTGTTCTATCCTTCCTTGCCTTTCTCTCACTTTCTCTCGCTTACCCTTTACCAGTTTCTTTCCCTCTCCTTTCTCACACAATCCTCCTCCCCTTCCCCTCCTCCTCATTTCTTTCTACTCTCCCCCTTGTAATAATGTTGGTTCAAGTGTAAAGAGAAACAGTTTTATAAGCTCTGGAAAAGGGTCAGCAGTTAAGAAAAATAATGGACAATGTTGGTAAGAATGATAATAATAATGATGATAATGATATCACTGTAATATTGTTATTAATCGTCGTCGTCGTCGTCGTTGTCGTCGTCGTCAACGTAGTAGTAGTAGTAGTAGTAGTAGTAGTAGTAGTAGTATCGTTGCTGCTGCCGCTGCTGCTGCTACTACTACTACTTTTAGATTGAATACTTCAACTCTTCCAGTATAGTCGTAAAAAGTAAGAATTTGGACAACAAACTTTACAGACAAGATATAAAAGAAATGGGAAAGCAATCACAGAAAGAAAAAAAAAAAAAGACTAAGCTGAAAAATTAAACTAGAACTGAAAAAAAAATAGAGAAACGAAAGCAAAGAAGAATACGTAATTGAATGCAGAGACAAACGACTGTACAATTATAAAATATTACAACAGTTAAAAAAAAATATGGAAATAAAATATACGAATACCCATGTTAGAAAAACGGGATGCAGAGAGAGAGAGAGAGAGAGAGAGAGAGAGAGAGAGAGAGAGAGAGAGAGAGAGAGAGAGAGAGAGAGAGAGAGAGAGAGAGAGAGAGAGAGAGAGAGAGAGAGAGAGAGAGAGAGAGAGAAGTGGGACGCACGTTTATAGGATTATCCCGTCACACACACACACACACACACACACACACAAGACTAATAAATCAAACCGATACGTAAATTATACCAAAGGGTGGCGCACAAAATATAAAAAAAAAAACATGTACATGGAAGTGCACGCAAAAGCTAAAAGAAAAAGTCTCAATAAAAAATGTAAAATGTAAAAATATAAAAATAAATCAGGTACAGGTGGACAAATACATCCCAACTAGAATGTAAACTGAGTGAAAAAAAAAAAATCTCTCTCTCTCTCTCTCTCTCCTCTCTCTCTCTCTCTCTCTCTCTCTCTCTCTCTCTCTCTCTCTGGTAATTCAGTTTCTTCATTCACTTATCTGGTAGTAAAAAATCTCAGCCCACGTGAATTATATGCAGTACAGGCAGATTAATTCCCGGCGAGCGCTGCAGCACACTGGATAACAAGGCGTGTTTCTTGACGAGTTTTCATGTGAGACTCACTACTGAAAAAAGGTGCAACAGAATATACCTACACCATTCTCCACCATTTCTCTGGCCCGTTCAGTGTTTTCTCTTTCTTTTTTTGCAATTTTTTCTTTTCTTTTTTGCATATCTACACTCCTTCCTCTATCTCTCTCGCTCTCTCGCTCTCTTCCTGCAGCTCCCTCCCTCCTCTCCACTTCCCTCCCATCCTCCTAACCCTGCACGCCTCATAAACCCACACTTGCTATCTCGGCTCCCCACACCACCTTACCTCCCTTCTTCCTCCATTACCTCCTAACCCTCCCTCCCCCTCTTCCTGGCCCACCTTTTCTTTCCCAAGCGGCTGCAGGAAACATCTTTCAAAAAATTTCCTTAAGAATCAATACCACTTCGTTTTATATACCATGCTATAAAGACACACACACACACACACACACACACACACACAAATACTGTCACCTTCTTGACACAAACGTTTATTAATTCAGCACCAGAGAGAGGACGACTGTTCCTGCCCCTTTTTGGCCCGCGGAGAGCTGAGGGCGTGAACACTACACATCCCCTGCCGAGCTTACAAGAGTGCCCCGTGTTCCCTAGAGGCGAGGGGACGGTTACCTTCCTTCCCTTCCTATCTTCGGGACAAACACCTTTATTGGCATCCCTGCCTGGTGTAAACTCGGTATTTCCTAGCAGCCCCCGCCCTACAGAGCAGCTGGTGGAGCTATCTACAGAGTTTTGTTTGGCTTTATCGAACTGTGTGTGTGTGTGTGTGTGTGTGTGTGGGTGTGTGTGTGATACTCCAAGGTAAGGAAGACTTGGGAAAGAGTGTGGTGTGTTCTCTTTCTCCTGTGTTTATCTTATTGATTTGTAAGGAAGATATTGTTTTGTATCAGTGTTATTTAGTCTGTATGTGCTGTTTTATCTTTCTTCTCCCGGCTGATCATGGAATGAAAAGAAGACTTTGTAAAGAGCGTGGTGTGCTCTTCTCTTTCTCCTGTGTTTACTTTGTTTATTTGTAAGGAACGGATCAGTATTTAAACGGTGCGTGCTTTTATATCTTTCTCCTTCCGGCAACCTCGGTTTCGTTTCAATACTGACCATGGAATGAAGGACGGACTAAAGTGGCGTTACCTGTCTGTCCATCCCCCGGTGAAAAGATTCTTTGTTTACAGCTTGCTTTTATTGACGCACCTATTTTTTATCTTGTCCCTCTGCCCCCCCAACACAGACGAGGAAATTGTGGGCGATCCCATCTCTCCACCTCCCCTTCCACCTCACTCCCCGCAGCGATGTGGTGATGGAGGGAGGAGGTGATGGGATGGCGGGTTGGTTACTGCCTCATCCGTCATGTGTACCGGTGACACCACGAATTCCGGGACCAGTGAGGCGTGGAGGCAAGGGGAGGAGGAGCAAGGATAGGAAATGAATGGAGTGAGTGAAAGGAAGAAGAGGAAGTGAAATAGAAGAAAATGGTGAAGAAGGAGGAGCACTGATATATCACTAAGTCTGACGACCTCCTTTCTCCAGTTCCTTCTTCTCCTCCGCCTCCTCCGCCTCCCATTCCTCTCACTGCTTAGCCATTCACCTCGTCTGATTTTTTATGGGAGATCATTCTTTCTTTTTTTATGTAAATTTACGTTATTCATTGGATATTGTGGATGTTTGTCACGAGTCTCCAGAAAACAAGTTCCTGCTTCTCAGGGAGAGGAGGAGGAGGAGGAGGAGGAGAAGGAGGAGGAGGAGGAGGAGGAGGAGGAGAAGGAGGAGGAGGAGGAGGAGGAGGAGGAGGAGGAGGAGGAGGAGGAGGAGGAGGAGGAAGAGGAGGAGGTGGAGGTGGAGGAGGAGGGTAGCAGTGGTGGAGATTATGATCCTACATCAGATTCATTCAAAGGTTCAAAGGTACAAATGAACAAATCTGGCTTTACATAAAAGATTAAGAACAAAAAATATATCCTACAAATAGATGAAAAATAAGAATGCCGAATGTCCGGGAAAGCTGGTTAATTATACACAGATAATTAGAACTGTCACTGGATTCAGAAAGGAATGTGCATACGAAAGGCCAACAGCACACACACACACACACACACACACACACACACACACACACACACACACACACACACACACACACACATGATGCATACACATGTGGTCTCAGTGACGACACGCATAACTCTCACGTAATATACGACACGCAACTGAGATTGAAATTTGACCACCGTGATTTACAGGTAGGCGTGTGACAGCAGGTGGGCGGCGAGCGTGAGGGGGTGAGGGCGTGATGGGGTCAGTCATTACCAAGCGGCGTCCTGCCTCACTCATCACCCTCTGTAACTTTCCCGACATCCCTGTTTAATTGCTCATGGCTGGCAGCATCAGTCAGCCTCACCTATGCTTCAATTACAGGAAGCAATTAATCACGGAAGGAAGGCCAGGTAGCCGTGTTTACCTTAGGCCAACAGGTAGGTGATCAGCGGCAGACCATCGCAGTAATGAGAGACTCCCTACCAGATGGTGCGTGGCAGACCAGTCCGTCTACACAAGAATACCCTATCGAATCTGATGTTTCTCTTTCTTCTTTTTCTTTATTTCAAGGTCTTATTTTAATTTGATAAGAGTGCTCAGAACATTTTCCTATAGTCATTCATTTTCATAGTTAAACTTCATGACAAGAGGACATACAGCCACCTTGAAACTGGGACCTCCAACACTGACTCCTCGTCATGCCTTCACCTGCGTGTCATGTACGGTAAGGGAAGCTGAGGGTTAACACGAGTAAGGTGAGCCAAACTATGTTCCTGTAAGCTCAGGATGAGATTACATCACGCCTGATCACCCTCACCTCTGCGTTACAAGCCTTGGTGTGAGTAAAGGCAGCTAGGTATTCAGCACAAGGCCGCGGCAAGCCAACATGGAAATAAATGAAAAAGTCATGCCTTTACATCATTAACTTTAATACAGCGATAGAAATGAGTAAACTAATTAAGCTGACAATAACAATAGCACAAAGCAACTAACTATATACGTGTGAAATTTGAAAGCCAATGACGGTCGAGTAATAAAAGCTGTCGACTTGCTTTATTAAATCCCAAACACCTACTTTAATTTCTTCTTGCTGGATTGACGCGCACAGCCACTTCGATGCACGCTAATGGTTGATTATGCCAATTTCCTACTCGTACCTCTGCTTATTGGACGCGACACCCTTCAGGCAGGTAATACTTTTTTTACCTCAGTTTTTTTAATTCTTTTTCCGAGGCTATCATAGTGACGCATTTCGTTTCTATAAAATCCCTTAATTAAATGTTAATCTCCAAGTAATGAGAGTAATATGCATAATTTATTAATCGGGGACGGAAAATATTTACTGCCTCGTCCCGTTTTATTTATTTAAGTTTCTCTCTCTCTCTCTCTCTCTCTCCTCTCTCTCTCTCTCTCTCTCTCTCTCTCTCCTCTCTCTCTCTCTCTCCTCTCTCTCTCTCTCTCTCTTCCTCTCATATCCTCAGTCCAAGCCTCACTACTCTTTTTCCCCGTTCCAAACTTTCCTCTTCTTCCTCCAATTCATCCTCCCCGTCTTACTTATCAACTTTTCTCCCTCATCATCATTCTTGGAAATGAACGAATGACAGGCAGAAGCTACACAGCGGCTAATTTCATCATCAAAAAGTTTCGCCAAATATAATAAGACCAATCAAGACGATATTTTCCCCACTCATTATAATTAGATGCAATTTAGCTCATGCTCTGATGAAGGAACGCCGAGAGGGGGAAAGGAAAGAAGGAAGAAAGAAGGAAGAGGGAAAAGAGAGGAACGAGGATAGATGCTGATAAAATGTGAGGGAGGAAAGGAAAAACTGCTCAATTTATGTAAAACAGGAACATGGAAAAGTTGAAGGTATGATAAAAATGTGAGAAGGAAAAGAGGGATGGACGCGAGAAAGGGCATTGGAGGCAATAGAATGGAGAGAGAGAGAGAGAGAGAGAGAGAGAGAGAGAGAGAGAGAGAGAGAGAGAGAGAGAGAGAGAGAGAGAGAGAGAGAGAGAGAGAGAGAGAGAGAGAGAGAGAGAGAACGTTCAAACTTGACCTCCTAACACACTGGCACGGAAGCAATACACACACACACACACACACACACACACACACACACACACACACACACACACACACACACACACACACACCAATCACTACCCAAACACCACTGCCAGAACCATCACGCAACCACTCCTCAAACACACCACGGAAGTTAACCTCCTGCCTCCCTAGCAAGGACGCGGTGTTAGCTTTCAGATCAGGTAACGTAACATCCATGCAGGAAAACAGAATCTGGCCCACAAGCTGTCGTGATGCGGGAGTTGCATCGTGCCGCGGCAGACTGGGATGTATTACCAGCCACGCGACACTGGGACGTATGAATCCATTTGGACTTGAAACGCCTGCCACCGCGGAATGCTTGTGTGTGTGTGTGTGTGTGTGTGTGTGTGTTGTGTGTGTGTGTGTGTGTGTGTGTGTGTTGGTGTGTGTGTGTGTGTGTGTGTGTGTGTGTGTTTGGACAGTATTACGGTAGGAAATACTATCACCTGAACCGCTGCACACACACACCACACACACACACACACACACACACCACACACACACACACACACACACACACACACACACACACACACACACACACACACACTCACTCACTATTAATGGACGATTTTTAATCCAATAGTAGTATATTCTATTTAAAAATATCGGATTAATATCATTATTAATATTGGTAATTGTAATGCATATCACAGCTCTTTGATTCATTTGTGTTTGTGCACATACTGTATTTTTCCAATTTTTCTGCATATTCTTTTTTTTTTTTTTTGCATGTCGCCTCTTGCTTGCGTTGAAGAGATATTAATTACAATATCAGTTATTACATTATTATTATTATTATTATTATTATTATTATTATTATTATTATTATCATTATTATTTTTATTATACTATTATCACTTATTTTTGTTACTTCCCGACGAGGGGGGTTAACGGAGAAGTCGGCACTTCACTTCAGTGCTAACTTCAAATCCGCTTCTGGTTCAGTCTGATCGGCAGCTTATCAAGGCATGATACTAAGCACTGACACTCTACCCTAATCTGGAGTGTCAGGCTGGGCATTGTCTCCTCTGGATAACTAAGGGCGATGCCCCGGAAACATCGGAGATACGATGTTTCACATCCCAGGCCAGTAAAAGTCCCGGCTTTTGCCGGGGGGGGGGGGCATCCTGCCTTTCCCACCCGGGGTCCTGTCTTGCTTCAGGTTCCTGGGGACAACCTCGTGGCCCGCCCTATCGTGCACCAGCCCCGTAGTTCCTTCAGGGATAGAGATTGTGTGTCAAAGGGCCCCTAACGAGTGCCACGAAGTGTTGCTGGGGCCTCGAAGAACCCTGTAGAGAAGCCGCAAGGACACAAGTCCCAGGGTGGCTTCGTGGCACAATACAGTAGTGGTAAGGCAGAGCGAACTGTTCCACTGTTGTGGTAGAGTAGAGCGAGCAGCTCAGCTATTGTGGTGGAGGCGGGACGGAGGGCCCAGCTGCTGTAGTGGAGCGGGCGAGCCTGGCCACGCCTGGGACGGGAGCAGTGGGGAGCAGCGTTGGTATACAGTATGATGTCTCTCTTATACTATAAGTTTCTTAAGACATAAGAACGAAGTCACTCATGAATCCACAAGTACGCAAAATACGCCGAGTCGCTTGTGAGTACTCAGTTATACTACATCTCTCGCAATGCATAGCGCCCCAGGCAAGTAGCGACGCTCCCCTCTTGGAGGATGACAGACACTTTGGCTCATACCTGTGCATGTGAGCCTCCGTGCTCCCGTGGTGTTGTTATTGTATGGGCTGCCTGCAGCTGCCCACCAGCTGCATCTGACCCAGCAGTCACGGTAAGACGATCTATTTGCATCTGACATGACATCTGAGGCAGCTGAGGCTGACACGATAAAGGCATGATAACTTCTCTTCCTTCCTATTCCTCTCTCCCTCTTTTCCTTCTTTCTTCCTTCTTTCATTCTTCTCCTCTTCCTTCTCTCTTTCTTCTTTCCTTCTCCTTTATTTCCTATCTGGGTCTTTCCAATTTTCATCACACACACACACACACACACACACACACACACACACACACACACACACACACACACACACACACACACACACACACACACACGCACACCATAACACGCGACACAACACAGCGCCACGCATTCGATCCTCTTTAGTAACACAAATCCAAAGAGGGTTTACCTAAGCTTCCGGATACCGTAATAGGATTCAGCTGTACTCAGGCTTTCGCCTCACGGTCTGATCCTCATTCGGATACTCCCCTAGACACCACTTGTATATCCGGGACTACCAGAGCGCCATTTTGAGGCTAGTTAGTGCCTTGGCCTCGCGTCACCCAGTCAGGACTCAGGCTTGTAAAAGAATTTTGAATGTCGCAATGGCAGGTTTTGAGCTCCAGACTGGGTCATGCCCTGTTTAAATAATCAAGGTTTTATCGGTGCCTGTGATGCGAGTTTGTCCTTGACCTTGTGTGTGTATGTGTGTGTGTGTGTGTGTGTGTGTGTGTGTGTGTGTGTGTGTGTGTGTGTGTGTGTGTGTGTGTGTGTGTGTGTGTGTGTGTGTGTGTGTGTGTGTGTGTGTGTGTGTGTGTGCTGTGTGTGTGTGTGTGTGTGTGTGTGTGTGTGTGTGTGTGTGTGTGTGTGTGTATGTGTGTGTGTGTGTGTGTGTGAGTGTTATATATATATATATATATATATATATATATATATATATATATATATATATATATATATATATATATATATATATATATATATATATATATATATATATATATATATATATATATGTACATACATACATACATACATAAACAAACACAAACACACACACACACACACACACACACACACACACACACACACACACACACACACACACACACACACCAAAACACGATACACAGAAGAGGAAAAATCAGGAAAGGCCATCAGGACCTTAAATGTCCCTCTCTCAAAGCCATTTTTCCCAGCGGACACCAACAAATGCTTCCCTCCTTCTCTTCCTCCTCCTGCTCCTGCTCCTGCTGTTGCTCCTCCTCTTCCTCTTCCTCCTCCTCCACCACGTCCACTTCCAGCACTACTTCTTCCCTTCAGCCCACGCCCCTTTCCTCCCGGACCTCAAATTTTAGGAGTGGACTGGTCGTTTACAAAGCATGTGACATGAATAGAAATTGCATCCTATAAGCGAGGTCGTCCCCGCCCTCACGACTGTCAGGAGACACAGAGATACATTTATCTTGTGTCCTTTGGCGTCAATATTCATAAACAGCCACAATGTCACGAGTCATATGCCAAGGTATCCGTCACGGTCTCCCCGCGCCATGCCGAATGTCAAAAGTGACGCAGAAAGCAGCCGTGTCCCTTCCTGGAAGCAGCAATATACAGGACCATGCTGGTGACTGCTGCGCCACGTTCCAGGGCCATCCCGGGAAATTTGTAACAAGCAGACAATCTCGCCTGGCTATACAACGGCTCCATGAACTGACGCAACGCTCCCCACAACCATGCAGGCAAACGTATATGGAATATGACTTGGGTAACTCCACATTATTCGGCTACGATGCCCAATATTCCATGTTATTCAACTCTAACAGCAGGAGAAAGTAGCAGCAGCTGCGAACAGAGTACGTGCTTTGATTGCAGGAACAGTCACGCCAAGAGCCAGGAACCTCTTAGGAAAGACGAAGGAAGCAATATACAAGGCGCCTTTCGAAGCCAACAAGTATTCTAGTAACAATATACACAAGCAGCAATTCATAAATTATATAAAACACGAATTATGAGCACATGCGTCATGAAGAGACATCAAAAATGAAAACGCGACATTTCCTGACCGGTGGCATGAAGCAAAGAAAACGTACACCATACATTTTGACAAGAAAAATACAATCACAACACAAACAGCCCCTAGAGGCAAGCCGTCCTGCGGTGCGTGAGCGAGGCGGTGACAGGCTATCCCAAGCGGTGTTTGCGGCTCCTCAGCAAGGTGAATGACACTTGCCTTACATTTCCTCCAGGTTTACAGTGTTGCACGTGTCCCGCTCCCCCTTTCCTTACGCCTTCCTGCTCGTACCAGTGCTTGACGACTCCCCGACCCGAGTGGCCTTGGAATCACGACGCTCACACCGCCGCAGCCCGTAAAAGCATGCGCAGCGAGGCGGAAATGAAAGCGAAATTGAATTGGTTCGAAATGGATAGCGAAGGAGTAACTTCACACATGTGTTTTCTTGATTAAACGTCTTCAGGAAAACAGTGAAAGAAGAAAAGAAAAAAATGTGACCCTTTAAATATAAAATAGGGAACTATCTCTGGTTTTCCCTGTAAAATCAATGACTAGGAAAAGGTAAGATTTGTATCAGCACCTTTTCCTTCCTTTTTTTGTATGCCTAAAATAGTTGGGTTCTCCCGAAGGTGGCTGGCAGGCCTATACGACCATCGCCTCGTTGCCTTGTGCCAGCTACTGGATGCGTAAGGGAGCGACAAAGGGAGCCATAGGGAGCTGAGGCTGCCGGGAATGTGCCAAGGGAGGTCACGAGGGACGATGGATGGCACCCGCATCCACCCACTGAAAGCAAGACACAGGGCATTCCTGAGATAATGGTGGATTAATATTATAGATGAGAGAGAGAGAGAGAGAGAGAGAGAGAGAGAGAGAGAGAGAGAGAGAGAGAGAGAGAGAGAGAGAGAGAGAGAGAGAGAGAGAGAGAGAGAGAGAGAGAGAGAGAGAGAGATTGGTTAAATGACTAATGCAAGAAGGAGACATCGGAGGAGAAAGGATAAGATAAAGAAATGAAGAGAAAAGAAAGAATTCTTTGCTGGAGTGAAGGAGGGGGAAGGTGGAAGTAAACGCAGAATGAAAACTTTTAAAACTAGAGGAGAAGAAAGAGAGGAAGGGTAAAAGCGAAGGTAGTCAAGAAAGGAATTACTATAAATCAATGGGGTTGAAGCTTCTACCTTTATGTCCTTCCCAGACCCCAAATGTTTGAGGATTCCTTGCATAATGCGAAAGGAAACCTATATGTGGCAGGCGTCTGTAAGCAAGTCATCTAATTATTTT
Organism: Scylla paramamosain; assembly: GCF_035594125.1. Lineage (NCBI taxonomy): Eukaryota > Metazoa > Arthropoda > Malacostraca > Decapoda > Portunidae > Scylla > Scylla paramamosain. The sequence goes on from NC_087185.1 coordinate 895,048, forward strand.
GAGACTGGCAAGTGGGGCATCTTAATGTCTAGCACGTGCCTCAACCACGCATATGTACTTACAAAGCCTGAAACAAATACACTTAACAGCACAGAGCCCATTCTTGACAGTGCCTCTAATCACGTACAGTCACTTGCAGAAACCATCTCAGTTTTCCCTGAACGGTGAATCCCAGACTCAAATGACTCGTAAAGCCGAAGCAGTAGACACAAGTTTATTTCCCTTGAGTCTACTACTTCTGGGCCTCACGTCTCCCTGAATCTCAAGGTTTACGGTAAGACGGAAGACTTGTGCAAACTTATTTAACTACACTTGCAAGTGTAGACTGTAAAAAAAAAATAAATAAATGAAGTATATTGTTTCTTAGAATCAACTAATGTTTAGAATGAACTACTGATAAAAAGTAATAGCAGACAAATAAGAGCCATGAATGCACTCGTACAAGACAGAAGTGAGGCAGGGAACATCATATACTAAGAGATACCACACAGTGCTCCTGTATAAGCTTGTGTTTCCCTGTATCACTTTTCTTTCACTCACACCGCAACAAGCCCTTAGCCTTCATTGATGGAGAGCCCCTCTACTCTGCTTCGCTTTGCGCCATACATCTGACAGAGTCATGATTATACCACAGAAAGAAGCCTGCCGACTAAGCGAGGTAGAGAAAGTAGGGACATATTTCTCCTCACAGCTACATCTGTAATTAAGTGGCATCACTCTGGTGAAAGGTAGGAAGGGATGAGCCTTTCACACCCATCCTTTTCCCTACACGTGTACGCGTTCACCTAATTCAGTTTTGTGTTGTGGGTGTGAGCACGGCATATAACTTCACCACACTCACTACACTGGTATATTAAACCACTACCTGTCGTCAAACTAAGTGCATGCACCTTTAGGCATGCCCACCACCACCCGTGGCTATGCGAGCTAATCAACACCAGTGAAGGAGTGAGGCAAGTACCGCCAGTCACCAAGGCAAGAGAAGGCCGTGGTGGTACGCGTTCAAGGTGCCTCATAAGTAAGTCAAGCAGCACCGCAAAGGACTAATATCTCCTTGAGCTTGGGGCATTTTTCCTTCCGGGACCAGGTGGCAGAAGGTACGTAGACGGGGAGTGGAGGACAAGCATGAAGAGCACAGGGAGGAGGAGAAACAGAATACGTGGAATTGATAAGGCAGCAGGAAAGGGAGAATAGAAGATAATTCTGGGAGGGGAAGAAATGGTAGGCAAGAAGGGGCGAAAGGGATAGTGGCGAGAGGAGAGAGGCACGTTAAGGCCCCAAATACACCAGTTGGCTGAAATCTCTCCCACGTAACTCGGCGGCGAGACACAAACGCACCAATACCGCAGGGAACATTATCCCCGCGCCATGAGCAGTGGTCGGTTCCAGCCATCACTTCTCCCACTTGCCAACAAAACTTCCTAGAATTTGTAAGCGGCGCAGTGCCACAGTTGGCTCGCCGACTGGTGCGGAAATGGGTAAGATTTGGGTTCGACGCAAACCTGTCACAAGCAACCAATAACAGCTAAGTTTCTCCTCCCTACACAGAGTTATTTAGGTCCGACACGATATTGTTAAGAGAACGCAAAAATAATAAGTCATCACCGTCCCTAACACTGACATGAATATATGGCTCGCTTCGACACAAAACGTTAAGCTGGATATTGTAGTATTAACTGCCCAGCGGACACTCAGAGATATAATATTTCTCAGTTTAAAATTTACTGAAGCAGATTCCATACAATATAGTATGCATATAAGAAGAATTAAATTAATTTCAAGCTACAAAATAAAAACAAACATTTCTTGCGGTGTATTCTGTTTTCCCGTTTAACAAAGCACATTCTTTAGTCCTGCCGAAGTTTCAAAAGTAATTTAGAAACTGCGAGTATATCAAGAGGACAAAAAACTGAGAGCCTGTGTCCCCCGCCCTCTTCTGTCACTGTCCCCCGCAGGCGAGGAGTGAGGACAGGTTATTGAAACAAGAGGAAAAATTGCACCAACATCACAGTACAGTCGAGGCCAGCAGAGAGAAGCTGCTATTGGAAGCGCCCACGCCCAGGTGAGACGCACCTATTGGCTGTCCCGGCAAGGGCGCCACCCAAGTCGATTCCCAGGTGAGTTTTCGATATACGAATAGACATCCTGGAAAACACTGTATTTTTGTTCCATACATGTGTGTATGTTTCTCTAGTTCCTTACCCCTCTGACCCTTTCACACCTCGTCTCCTCCCCTCTGCCTCTCATACCTGTTGGCCTACACACGTTCACTCTCTCTCTCTCTCTCTCTCTCTCTCTCTCTCTCCTCTCTCTCTCTCTCTCTCCTCCTCTCTCTCTCTCTCTCTCTCTCTCTCTCTCTCTCTCTCTCCCGTCACTAAAATCTAAAACTCACCGTTTCTGTTATTTGTCAAGGTAAGGTAAGGAAATTTCATGTTCCTTACTACCTATCTTAAATCTTAAATCACGGCTCCAATAAAGATACATTTTTTTCTCAGAATTACGAGTACTCCTGCTTCACATCCACAATTCTCCACTTCCTACAGTTTGAAAGGAACAAACTCACCAATTCTTTAATGTCCCATCAAATCCTGCACCATCTGTTAGTTCTAGACTTGGAGATCACTGAATCCTTGAAACAGCGCGACCGTGATCTTTCTCTCACACGAAGGGCGGATGAAAGACGTGTCATTCACGATGAAAAATGAATGTCTGACACTAAGAATGAATAAGTTTCCCTCCTTCACCAGAGATAAAAAGGCAGTAACGTAGAATTTGTCGTGGTACTCCCCTCCTCGATGATTCCATTCCAGTAGGGATTCTCCCGAGATGTATCTTCTCTCGCAAAGGTTCTCATATTTGTTCAAGCCTCCTAGAAAAAAAGGAAAAAAAAACGAGATACCATAACACCTTACTACAATTCAAAAGACGACTTTAACAGAATATCATAAATCATCGCACGAAAATATATTTTAAACCAAACACCAAGACCAAACAGTCAGCTCGACTATCACAAATCAGCAAAAGCTGATGGCCTCACTAAAAATTGCCTTCACAACCCTCAGTAATCTATCATCCTGAAGAGTCCCTTCGGCCGCCACGGGGAGCCCCTGGGAAAGCGTGGCTACACTGGCATGGCAACCAGAGAAAAAACAACGGTACATTTTTGGCTACAAGAGTATACGAAACACAAGGGAAATAAAACGCCGTGATTTTTTTTCATCTTTCCCAAAGGCACAAATATATCATTAGTTAGAGAGGAATACTAGACCGATAAATTGAGTATTCATTGACTATGAAGCATAAGCTGATTAGCAAAAGAGTACCAAATTAATTTTTGATCTCGGACGGTTTATTCAATTACTCTGCTTTACGTGTAGCGAAGTGGAGCAGGGACAACAACAAACCATATCAACGCTACTATTCTGTCATTCTTGCCGTGTTCTAAACCCTTTCCGTACCTTCTGCCCTCTATAAAAAAATACGCTGTCGTTGCCGATATCCACTATCACAACCACTATCACAACCACCACCACTACCAGGCCATCCGGCGCTCCAGCCCTCGTCCCCGTCACCAGAGTATCTCACGACGACATAACGACACGGGGATAATTTTCGATCATAGTAATGAGGCCCATAACTACCAAGCGGCAGGATCGTTTTAAAGCGGCAAGACCATCACTCCTCTTGCCACATCCTTCTCTCTCTCTCTCTCTCTCTCTCTCTCTCTCTCTCTCTCTCTCTCTCCTCTCTCTCTCTCTCTCTCTCTCTCTCTCTCTCTCCTTCTCCTTCTCCTTCTCCTTCTCCTCTCCTCTCCTTCTCCTCCTTCTCCTCCCTTCTCTTTCTCCTCTTTCTTCTCCTCCTTCTCTTTCTCCTCTTTCTTCTCCTCCTTCTCTTTCTCCTCTTTCTTCTCCTCCTTCTCTTTCTCCTCTTTTTTCTCCTCCTCCTGCTGCTCCTCCTCCTGCTGCTCCTCCTCCTGCTGCTCCTCCTCCTCCTCCTCCTCCTCCTCCTCCTCCTCCTCCTCCTCCTCCCGTTCCTCCTCCTCCTGCCCCCCCCAATATGCCGAGAAACGTTCCTGCCTGTACTTGGGCAAGAATCAGAGGGAAAACGTTTTATCTGGATTCCACACCGGCAGGCGACGTGCCGGAGGGTCGACTGCCGGAAGGCCGAGGCGTCTGGGACATAAGAAATGTTTACCTTTACTCTAAGGGACGCTCGGAAAACGTTTAGTCTCCGCCGAGTGAAAGGTGATAATGGCTCCTTTATAAACCCAGTTTTCATTTTACTCTTTTTGTAGTTTGCAGGGGAACATATCAGCAGCTTTCCTTCGAACGATGCACTGTTTCGTAGGTGTGATAAAATTTTAGGTGTTTAGAACAGGTAAACGCATGAAATCTTGTCCACCTATATATTTTTGCACCTTTTTCACTTTGCAGGAAACATACAAGCAGCTTTCTTTTGAACCATGTACTATTTCGAAGACATGAGAAAAGTTGTCATATTTCAAAAAGTTACATGCATGAAATCTCGTCCATCCACATAATTCTATGACGGCAATACAGCACAGTGCGTCTTGGTCATGTCAGCTCAGGCTTCTTTCATGACCAACATTCGAATTGATTACCATTCCTACATTCCCTTAACAGAGGATAATCCTCTTTGAAAACGGAAGCACTACACTATTAAGTAAGACTCAAAAATATAGACATAACGAGAAATCAAGGAAACTCATAAGAAAAATAAGGAAATTTCTGCAGTAGGTATAGCTTCAGTGACTTCCTTCCTACCTCCCACACATTTCTGCCTCCTGACGCGGATTCCTCTGTTGACACTCCAGACACGACCCAAACGTTCCACGCACACCTTGGCAGAGCGCCCTTTGGATGCTGTGCATAGGAAGACACGCGGAAGGAACACAAATTATTCCATCGACACACGTAACCGAAGTGACCACAGTGTCGGAAAAGCCAAAGCACTGAGGCAAAAAATTAGGCCGATACTTAACCCTAAGACTGGTGTGATCGCTTATATAGCTAAGTATCTCGCTGTGATCGCTTATGGTAATCAATTTTCCCAGAGAATATTTCGAATAATCGTTCTAGCGATCACTGGCCAGAGAGACGGAGCCAGACAGCCGATGACAAGGGCCCTACGTCAAAATTCTCGCAACTCTCATAACGCGCGGCGGGTAGAAAGTCCACACACTCTTTTTGTTTTTCTCATTACTGACACCAACTTTTCATCCACAGTCTTCACAATTAATGAGATACTCCTCCATCTGTTCTCCACCATCACAGCGTGTTACGCTCCAAAAGGAAGATAACGGGGGAAGTAATCGTCTCAGCGGATTCACAAAACCGCTTGCAGTTCAATCCGATCGACCGTTTGCCATGGCATGACATTACCCCGATACTCTTACCTGTTGTATCAGGCGGGACATTATCTCCTCACTACGCTTAATATGGGCGACGCCCCGAAGGCATCGGAGATGTGGGGTTTTACATCCCAAGGCCAGTAAAATCCCCGGCTTTTGCCGGGGGTGTATCCTCCCCGGGATCCTTAACTTGCTTCAGGTCCCAGGGGGCAACCCTGTGGCCGCCCAGTCATGCACCAAGACACAGTTTCTACATCACCCACAGCCTCGTAGTTGCCGCCAGGAAAGATGCCTGGTGGACAGTCCTGTTATGTCTACAGGGAACATCCCGTGATCTTTCTGTGCCCCGGAGAATCCGAGAGCCTCGAAGGAAAACAACCATGTGGGGCAGGCGCGCTACAAGGTGGCGGAGGCACTGAGAAGATGCAGGGGAGCACAGCAAAGCGCTCCTTGACATCGTAGGGGTGTGGGAGAACAAGGGAGTGGCGGAGAGATGATGCAGCGGCGGCGGCGGCGACGGCGGTGGCGGCGGCGGTGACGGCGGTAGCAGCAGCAGCAGCAGCAGCAGCAGCAGCAGCAGCAGCAGCAGCAGCAGCAGCGGCGGCGGCGGCGGCGGCGGCGGCGGCGGCGGCGGCGGCGAGACAGTGGTAGCAAGTGCCCGCAACATCGTTGAGTAGACAAGGGCACACACTTCACAGTGTGGACTTCTCATTGTTCGTCACTGTGTCACTGTCGAGACTGAACGCCTCCAGGAAAACGAAGGGGACGCATCCTCTTGACGTGAGGAACAACGATGAACTCTCTCTATATCGCTGAGCTCCTCGGGCAGAGGCCCTGTTGCTGTGGTCATCTCTCACAACGGTGTATCAAGCCGGCGACACCATGCACCTGCAGTTGTTGTTGGTGAGGGAGACCAACTCAGCAGCGCCTAAAACAGCAAAACTCACGATACAGCGGTCTCTTCCTGCTGAAACAAAATCTTTCCTCCTTATCAACTACCATCCTTAAGTGTTTCTCTCTTCCCCTATTCGTTTCTCCTCTCTTCTCCCTCGAGCCTTCACACACCTTACCGATCTTCGCTCGACATCAGCTCTCTTCTTCTCTTCTCCCTTTCACACACACACACACACACACACACACACACACACACACACACACACACACACACACACACACACACACACACACACACACACACACACACACCCTTATAATTTTCTCTTTAAAAGAGACCGCCATTCCTCCCGAAATCTTCACCATTACTGAGACAAACCTCACACAGTTTTTCCCATTAAAATTTCTCTCCTCTCAGCATCAACTCTCTTCTTCTCTTCTTCCTTTAACGCGCGCGCGCGCACACACACACACACACACACACACACACACACACACACACACACACACACACACACACACACACACACACACTCACAGTTTTCCATATCAATGACACCCATTCCTCCCACGGTCTCCTCCATTACTGAGAAACTCCCCCCACAGTTTTTCCCCCGTTACAGCTTCTCTCTCTGTCTTTCACCATCACCTCTGTTCTTCTCTTCTCCCTTACAGTTTTCCTCATTACTGACACCACACCTCCTCTCACAGCTTCCACCATTACTGAGACACTCCACCCACAGTTTTCCTCCGATACAGCTTCTCTTTCTTCTCTCAGCATCAGCTCTCTTCTGTTCTCCCTTACACGCACGCACACGCGCACACACACACACACACACACACACACACACACACACACACACACACACACACACACACACACACACACACACACACACACACACACACAGTTTAATGAATTATTGACGCCCACTTCCTCCTACAGTCTCTCCCATTCTTTGCCACTCCGCCTCCCTTTGACGTCCCTTTCCTCTTACGCACACAGATCAGCAGGATATAGTCATTAACTTCTCCATCTAAACTAGCGATATTTCACACACAGCACCACTGTTTACACTACACACCCATCAACATAAATCTAAAGTGGATATATTTTTCCCTCTCCATCCATGTGATAATTCCTAAAGCCGAGATCTGTATACCAATCCTACCGCTCGCTGCTACCACCACCATCACCACCACTACCACAACAATTACCAACTCCAGCAGCAGCTCCCAGATACAGGTAGTGGAGGTGGTAGAGGTGTCAGCGGCAGCAGGGACGTTAGACTTACAATTCACCTGTTCACCCTAATTAGCGTGCGTGTAAGTCACTCCTAAACTGCCGGAGTTCTGATGCCTTGTTTCTAGTGGTTCATTTTCCCGAGAGTCAAATTAGTTCGCTGGAGAGGAGGAAAGAGGCGAGGACTTGGGGAGTGTTAAGTAAGAGGGGGAGGGAAGGGCAAGACGGCTGTCGACATCCGGTTTGGACTAATGAGGTGCTGTGCCACTTAATTACTTGTAATTGTCCTGTCTAGAGTCAATTATCAGGACGCAATATTGCTTTTGATATTGTGTGAGGAGATATGACTCGAGGAAGGAACGAGGAAAGGAAATAAAGGAAAGAATGTTGGAAAGACAAAATGGAGAAAGGCAAACAATAATTTTTACCCTAGTAATAATCGACAGCAAACGTGAACCAAAAGTCAACAGTGGTAAAGCAAACCAATGTATAATGCATGTGGAAACATTACACAGGAAAAGTGGATGAGAGAACAAACAGGTGTAAGCGCGTCTTTGCAGAAGCAGGTGAGGGGATAAAAGGCTGCTCACTGCGCGTGTGACGAGTGATGAATGGAAGCGTGTGAAGGTGAGAGCGGCTCTTCCCACAGGTACCTGATAGACATAGTGATGTATAATATATGTATGATATATGCACGCCCTCCACCTCCCTTCTTCCTCTCTACCACACACAAAAAAAAAAGAGAAAAAAGTGTCCTTCCAAAATACTAATGAACTGCTTAATTAAGTGCTCTCTATCATACGTTTTGATAGCTTATGATCTGTAGTAATTAATTAATGAAGACTCTAATAAACTGCGCCACTTTTACCGTCATACTTTTGAAAATTAGAGGTTCAAATACGAGGCGATATATGTTTCTTTTGACTTTCGAGTTGTAATTTCCTTCTAGTGGAATCATAATATCTTTGAAGAGTGAAATTGCTTGTCAAAAAAATAAATAAAAACTAGGACACGATAAGAAGTGAAGTGCAATGAGCTGCTTCTCTCTCTCTCTCTCTCTCTCTCTCTCTCTCTCTCTCTCTCTCTCTCTCTCTCTCTCTCTCTCTCTCTCTCTCTCTCTCTCCTCTCTCTCTCTCTCTCTCTCGTATACACACAGTGATTCCGCACACAAGAAGATACAAAAGGGCACTGACTGACTAAGGCAAATAATATTTACCTTAGTCCAGTCAGTGCCCTCTTGTATTTTCTTGTGTGGGGAATCACTGCATGTATACGAGAGAGGGAGAGAGAGAGAGAGAGAGAGAGAGAGAGAGAGAGAGAGAGAGAGAGAGAGAGAGAGAGAGAGAGAGAGAGAGAGAGAGAGAGAGAGAGAGAGAGAGAGAGAGAGAGAGAAGCAGCTCATTGCACTTCACTTTCTCTCTCTCTCTCTCTCTCTCCTCTCTCTCTCTCTCTCTCTCTCTCTCTCTCTCTCTCTCTCTCTCTCTCCTCTCTCTCTCTCTCTCTCTCTCTCTCTCTCTCTCTCTCTCTCTCGTATACACACAGTGATTGCCCACACAAGAAGATACAAGAGGGCACTGACGGACTAAGGCAAATAATAGAATAAAACGCAAATGTAAGATAAAATAACTTTGGACGTAACACAGCTGCCACCTTTCAGTCCCCCACCCTACCTTCCCTTACACGCCTTCCCGTGCTGTCTATAACGTGCGGAAGAGACCAATTCCACTGCCAATACAGAGATAAAGCAAAAGTCAACCAACTGTGAAGAAGGACATGGGTAAGGGAGCCATAGAGGACAGGGAGGAAGCGACACAGGAGAATGGGAGGAAGCATCAGTACTTAAGTTGCTGAGCGGCACTGAAAGCTTTGGCTGAAATGCATGAAAAGCTTTATTGGGAAAAGTGCACACGGTGTATGAGAGTTAAGTAAATAAAACCCACCAAATGTCGAAATGTTTCAAATAAAAGAGGTGATTTTTCGAGCTTTTGCAAATATTCATCCACGATAATAAAGCGTTAATAATCTGACTGAATGGGAAGGGAAAGAACGAACAAACGCAACCAGTAATAATGAGAACCTTTGAAGGGAGCAGAAAAGTTTCCTTTGAGACCACTCGTATAAAAAAAAAAAGGAACAAATGACATAAAGAGGAATTATATCAATAAAACTTGAGACAACGCGGTCACAACATCCCGACATTTGTGTAATTAGAATTCACACACACCCATACAAACAAAAGTGCCTCTCAGCCTTAATCCTGAAGACCAGGTAAGGTGGAGAAACAGGCCGGTCCCTCTTCAGGCTGGAATGTTCACAGAGGTAATAAGTCTCCATTAAGTACACCTACTGTGCTTTGCCTTATGGGCGCCGGGATGAGGAGGGAGAGGCAACACACACACACACACACACACACACACACACACACACACACACACACACACACACACACACACACACACACACACACACACACACACACACACTTAAAGCAATTCAAATATATAAAAATAAAAAATCCTTCAGAGAATTAAAAAGTAAAAATTCGTGCCTGAGAGAAATAACAAAATATTTTCAGAACTGTAAAAAGAAAAAAAAAAACGTTGGCAATAAAGGGAAAGCGAGACGACAGGGAACACAAATAAATCATATGAGGGGAGTATATATAATAAAACGGGAAATGAAATACGAAAGAGCTAGACTCACAATACCAGGAAGTCAGTACACTCATAAAGGGGACGAGAGAAGTGCTTTTCAAAATGACATTCACAGGCCGGACGAAAACCATTAAAGCGGAAAGTAAGCAGGAAATTTTGAGGTTTATCCATGAATTCGGAAGCTTAAATAAAAAATATAAAAAAAAAAAGTAACTGCCAATGAAAAGGAAATCTTTTTAAAAACGGTGAAATAATCGAATTTTATTCTCTTTTTTCGCTATTTCATTTTTACTATTTGCTGTGATTTCAATGCTTAGTTTTACGAAAGAGCATAATATTAAATAAAGCAGAATAAAAAAGTTATCCATTCAGCGCTGTTATAAAGCTTCCTCAACACATCCGCTGCTAATTTTTTGGAAGCATTGCAATTATCATACTTATAACTGGTCAGAGAGAGAGAGAGAGAGAGAGAGAGAGAGAGAGAGAGAGAGAGAGAGAGAGAGTTATGAATGTGCTCTCACTCATCTATTTTCTCTCCCATGCACTCCCTTTCAGTGTGCATCTTTTTTATAGAATGTATCTCCCCTTGCAGTCTCTCTCTCTCTCTCTCTCTCTCTCTCTCTCTCTCTCTCTCTCTCTCTCTCTCTCTCTCTCTCTCTCTCTCTCTCTCTCTCTCTCTCTCTCTCATCTGTTATAGGCATAATAATTACAATGCTTTACAACAATTAACTCTTTCTATGGTGTCACCTATAGACATTACTATTAATGGGAGAGAGAGAGAGAGAGAGAGAGAGAGAGAGAGAGAGAGAGAGAGAGAGAGAGAGAGAGAGAGAGAGAGAGAGAGAGAGAGAGAGAGAGAGAGAGAGAGAGAGAGAGAGAGAGAGAGAGGTATATCTGCCTGTTGACAAGATAACAAACACACATAAATACCAAGTCACGCTATGAAATACACCAACTCGTATTTGCAAGTGAAACCAGAGTAAATTACTTGCAGGTGGTGACACAGTAAATCTCCCTCCAGGCTTCCCGTGCGAGCAGCCAACGCCACCTGACTATTAATCTGAAGGCTTGTGAACTATAATACGTGACGAGGAAATTGACAGTGGACATGACTGATTTAGAAAAGAATAGCTCTTCCTCTCTCCCTCCCTCTCCCTCTCTGTGTGGGAGAAATAGCACAGTAGTATAACGTTCCATTACAATCTGTTTCACTCCTCTAGATTATTATAACACGTGTTATTTCAATGCTAAGCGCCATCCGCCTGACTGTAAGAGCTATTTTCTCGTTGACTCATATTCTCTCCTTCCTTTTTTTTCTTTTCCTTTTCTCCTTCTTCCTCCTCCACCTACAACTACTTCTCCAGCTCATCTTACAAGTGCCTCATCTCTTCTTCCCAAATTTCCTCCTAATCCTTCATTTCATCCCTTCTCCACTCTTCCTAATCTTCATCATTTATCCTTCAGAACTCCTTTTAAGGTATTCAGTTACCCTTTCATCCCTGGAAACTAATTCTCTCTCTCTCTCTCTCTCTCTCTCTCTCTCTCTCTCTCTCTCTCTCTCTCTCTCTCTCTCTCTCTCTCTCTCTCTCTCTCTCTCTCTCTCTCTCTCTCTCTCTCTCTCTCTCTCTCTCTCTTCCGGCGACCAATAAAAAATTCCTCCTTCTCGAGGCTTGCAGCAATTTCTTAGGTTGACTTTGGAATAATAATAAAGTGGGTGAATGAAAAATATTGACCTGTACACAGTGAGCTCTTTCATAATGCTCGTGGACAAGGGAAACATGCAGTATTTCTGGCCTGGGGCAATATTTCAACGAAGGAGGAATATTTCAACCCTAAAGACACAGTGGATGGAGTATTAGGCCAAGAGGTTACGGTAGTGATATATATTCCACTCTTTATCCTCTCCTATCCTCTTCTTATTGACTCGTTTCATGCCTTTCTTCCTCTTAAGCTCACTTCCCTGCCTCGTTTCTTTTTTCTTCCTCCATTGATAGTCATTTCGGAGTGCAATTTCGTCCTTATTCCTTTATTTTGTCTTCATTCCACAGGGTTTTTCTTGATTTTATATTAATCTTCTTCTTCCTGCTGTCTTTATTTTCGCATTTTTTTCTGACTGCTCCTATTCTCCCTTTTTCGCTCTCTTACATTCTTACAACTGGGTCCAACTCACTCATTCACTCCCTACCACCACTTCCTTCCTACCTTCCTCTATTTCTTTCCTCCTCCCTTCCTTCCCTAGTTCCTGCATCTTTAACCCCCGGGCTTTACTCTGACCTCCAACTTTCTCACGAGCCAAATCTGATTTTCTCTTCCAAGCGTCTCTTTTCTGCCCGTTTCCTGAATCTATCCTGATTTATGAAGATATTTATTACAGACGTACTGCAAGAATTTCGATGCTGCACCGTTTTTTTCTGATATAACCTCATGTTTATGAGAGAAGTCTTCCTCCTCACTGTTTGCTTCCTGTGCTGCTGTTATGCTCTCTCAGAAAAAAAAAAACTGGCTGGTTGTATGATTCACAAACAGAAAGCAAATAGGCGTGAAAAAATCATTAGATATCAGCTTTTATCAACACAGTGAAGGTAAAATCCGCAGAAATGCAAACCCGAGTCGCCACCTACATTTATTTCCCAAGCGAGCGTTGCACAGTCCACCTTTAATTACATCTGGAGGACTCACTCAGCCGTGGAGGCGATCCTGAAGCATGCACGAAATTACAGTTCACGCGGAAAGAGTAAATACTTTTTTTTCCACATCAAACACACAAAAAAGTTATTGGCATCTCATTATTTGCAGATTATGAATATGAGTAAGGTAATTAGTATAATTTATGTGGGTTCCGTGTTAATTAATGGGAATTTTGATGTTAATAACGTTAACTGATGTAGGTTCCCATATTATGACTGAGAAGCGAATAGTAAGGTTAATCAATGTCAGCTTCCGTGACGGCTGGGAAAATGTATCAGTGACAACGTAGACGTGTGCCTTCGTAACCGTAAACTCCAGCACAAGTACGGGCACGCCGAGGAACACGGTGATGCTGTTGCTGCCACTCAACACTCACACATACGTACCCGCAGACATACACACGCGTGGGATGTCTCAAGTGTGCATTAACAAATCAGTCACAAAGCAGATTTACAACGTTCCTCGCTTTCTTCTCCTTCTGAAACCGAGAGATTTATTACTCTTATTGACAAGCTTCTCGTCGCTCTCAAAATTTATTACACTTGATATTTCGTTTCTCGAGTCCTCTTTCTCACGCTCCTCCTCCTCCTTTTATCTTACTTGCACGCCTTCAGACTTCACTCCCACCTGTTAGACACCTGCCACATTCATATCTTTTCTCTGTGTGTGTGTGTGTGTGTGTGTGTGTGTGTGTGTGTGTGTGTGTGTGTGTGTGTGTGTGTGTGTGTGTGTGTGTGTGTGTGTGTGTGTGTGTGTGTGTGTCACTGGAAGCAGCAGCACCGCCCGCTTCCCGTTCCTGGCTGTCTAATATGGACCCGGTCAGCTTCCACAATTATTAAACGGTGGGTGAATGTCAACCAGCCAACCAACTAAATATTAGACATAACCATTAATAAACTATAACTATCTGTCGGCCACGAACTGCAAACGTTACATACCCTATGCTCCAGTCATAACTTTGTAACCAAACGGATTTTTCTGGTCTCTGTTTGTGGAATGAAAATATATGTATGAGTGTTAGTTTCAGAGTGCATGCTGTGGAAGTTCTTTGAAAGTTCCTGAAACAGAGAGACAGAAACCTCGACACTGTAGAGTACCAAGACATCAACATACATTCTACAGACTTCTTTTCACATTAAAATAATACTAAATCGGGTACTCACCACCAAGAAGACCTGCTCCAAGTGACGGATCTTTGAAGAGGATGGATCATTAAGAGTACTCACCATTAAGAAGAATCACCATGAAGAAGACGTACGTCAACCAGCGCCAAAAGGATGGAACTTGATATTACGTTTTTTTTTTCTTTTTTTACACCACTATAAAAATTATGTTACGCAATGTTTGATGGGTGCCAGGTAGTGCCAGGCCGCCTTGTGGGATTAGACTGCAAAAGTGCCATCACAGCGTATCGAGAGTGCGACGACAGCTTCATGGAGTCAAGGATGCCACCTCCTTTTTGTGAACTGTAAAGAAGAAAGAAAAAGTCAGCTTAATATCATACATGTATTATTAGCATATTCTTCCTAGGCAAGCCCATACGCCATGGCGCCAGCACGCTGCACATGCGATGGGCGACAAGATGCACTAATAATGATTCAACAAACGGTTAGAAAGTGATCCTTTATCATTCGTGTCTAAACATCTCCCCCTCCTATTTCTGCCTAGCCTGAGTACTTTGTATTTACCAGAGTGGTTCCGGGAGCTGCATCCTCCACCGGTTCTCACGCCTCCTATCAGCCACCCACAGGACCGTCACAGCCTCCATAAATATTCGCCTGCTCCCAATGGCGTCGCCGCGCCCAGCCATCGGAAACCACTAATGTCGAAAACACCCTCCAGTACCATTTATGCTGAAAAAGGAGCAAAGTGACCCACGACCACACAGCAAAACCTCAATGTATGTAGTGTGGGTCACAGAAATTACTAAGGTTAGAGCAGCGAGGCCACATTCAGACCTGGCTGCCTCCGCTGTCACCGCCGTCGCCGCCCGCGCCTAAGCTTTATCCCGTGATGCAGCGCTGTCTGGAAGGGGATGACACCTACGGATCGGCTGGCATTCCTTCAAGCATCTCGCCTGTCGGGAAATTCACATTCTTCACATTTCCGTGAAGAGAAAGACGCGCCAGCCCGCACAGCCATAAGTCATATGAAACACCTAACGTGGAAAGCCATATTTTCTTGCAAGTGGAGACACTTTCCTAATTAGCACACAGAAGAGGCAAGGCAGCGAGATACTCAACTAAAACGAAAATGATTTTGATTGATGTATAGGACAAGTATATGTGAAGATAAGACAGAATGAGGAAGAAAATGCTAAGGAAGAAGGAAGCAAGCAAAGGAGGAGGAGAGACCAGGGACTAAAGGAAGGATAGGGAGGGTGGCTTGGGGACCAGGACCTTTCCGGCACATACAGCAGGAACTCGGCCATAACAGCGTGTCTGGAGTTCTTCTGAAGCCCCAAGATTTATTGCCGTGTTAATCCTTCACGTCGCCCTCCACAGCCGTCAAATCCTTCATCTTCACGCCGCCGGCTAACAGCTGGTGAGCTCCTCTCTCCTCAAGCACGCTATCAGGGTCGTCTTTGTGCGTCCTTCACAGCCGCGAGAGAGAGAGAGAGAGAGAGAGAGAGAGAGAGAGAGAGAGAGAGAGAGAGAGAGAGAGAGAGAGAGAGAGAGAGAGAGAGAGAGAGAGAGAGAGAGAGAGAGAGAGAGAGAGAGAGAGAGAGAGAGAGAGAGAGAGAGATTGGAAGATTATCGGGAAACTATTTCGGAGTCTGGCTGGTCAGGATATAACTAGGCAGATATTTACAGTGCGCCGTAAATAGCGCCGCCGTCCCCCGCCGTCTGGTAAAATTATACTTGCCGTTAAATAATGGAATGCTGACCAAATCTGCGTGAAATCTGAGCGAACCTTCAGCGCCTGATTGGAATAAAGCCATATACGTCTGCTCTGAACTGTCTGGAAAATGGCTAAAATACGAAAAGACGCGTAAATTTCAGTACAAAAGTTTTTTTCCGTTGTGGATCGTTGTACGCCTCACAAGCAAAATGCTAGGTACTGATCAGGGACGAAAATGACTCTCTGTGTCACCTTTTTCTCCGAGGCGTGGGATACGTTCCGAGAAAGTCCCGAAAAATTATTAGCAAGTCCTAGGGAAAAGTACATTGTAGTCATACAAATAAATAAATGCAGAGAGAGAGAGAGAGAGAGAGAGAGAGAGAGAGAGAGAGAGAGTAGTGCAACACGTGCGACACGCAGAGATTCAGGATATCCTAAAAAAGGCGTTCACCAGAGAAGAATCAAGTGCGAAATAAAAAAAAGTGAAATATTTCGTCGCTCGTTTCATACACCCGAGAAAATCCTGACCTTTGTGGGGCTGCATCCTAAAAAGAGCGGCACTGGAGGCTACGGATTGTAGTGGCTGCCTGAGATGCCTGGCAAATTACTTCTATGCTCGTAGCGCCTAGGTACGCCATGTTTTTGTCTCTTACGTTCCCCCACCCAATTACGTGTTGGTGAGCAAAGGGTGCTAGGGACGCATGGTAAACTTGGCCTTGCTAACACCAAGTTGTACCCGTGTTACTGTTGTCAACATGAAAGAAAATACGAGTAAAGTACGCAAACTTGAGACGTTCCCAGCATATGAAATCAACATCCATATGGAAATTTTTTTGCCCTCTTCATTACCATGGCCACCTCCTCCACCACCACCAAACATCCTCACCAGCTCAGCAGACCTGAGGCTGAGTCCCATGTGACCAGGATCTGGAGCAAAGAGCCCGGCAATTCGTCTTGGCAGCTCGACAGCACCCAAAGGCTCGCCAAGATAAACGGAACCGGAGACTGACGAGGGACGAAGCGGACCAGCAGACGGGACGGGCAGCACCTGTCACAGACTCTACCCTTATCAGTAAAACGGGTCATCTTTTTTTCCCTGATGACTAACTTCCTTTCAGAGGGGAGAACTGGCGACTTTTATCCCTTTCTCACCCATTACTGACAGGAGGAAAACGGGGGAGATGAAAGTGTGTGTAGCACCCACTCTCGCTCAGTGGCCCGAACCCCTCGGGAGATACAAGGGGCGGGAGTGGCGGCACGGCGCCCCCCACCACGATTCCAAAAGGGTTACCCGACTCTAGAGGAACAGGTACGTGCTTTTGTGATATAAGAAACCCAATAGCACTTACATTTACGTAAAAGAAAAGTCCCCTTCAGCCACATTCATCCCCAACGATCTCTTTGTAGCTATGACAGCCAAGTATAGCTTTGATGTCAGGAAACGCCACGACACAAGACATGTTTTGGTTTATGGTGTCACTGCCGCGCGGCTCCCGCTCCCATCCCTCCCACCAGCAGTCACTCTCACCCTTTGATCTGGTCGGCAGGAGTAGCCGTCCGGGGTGAGCGGAGGCCCCTTTCCCCCACAGCACCACCTGGCCCTATAATGGGGTAACCGGAGGGACTCCTGTTGAGCCAAAAGGCCTGATGTGGAGGGCGACTCTAGCCACCTTTGTAGTTCTTTGTGTCAGTTCCTGTTTGAAAAGTGCGATGCCTCTCCCAGAGCGTTTGATGGGACTGTGTTCGTTTGGTTAGGGCGACAGAAGTGAGGAATCTCGACGAACGAAGAAAGGGGTCGCCGCCGGCCGAGATTTGTGGCCTCAAGTGAATATAAATTAGCCTCCTCGTCTCCCCCAGCGCCTCCAGTGCATCACCCTGATGTATGTCCCTATCCTGCAAGAGTGAAAACCAAGCACGGAAACTACTTGATCTCTTCCCTGAGTTAGTGAAACCACTACACTGGTTCTGCATCACTCCGCGTGGCCAGTTATTGTAACTAAGAAAGGACGCATGCCTTAGTGAATCATTATAAGAAAATTTAACGAAAATAAAACATTTTTCCCTCGAAATAAAACATTAAAGGCAAAACGTATTTTCTTCCCAACACAAGGACCCGACGCCTGACAGTAATAGGCTTAGCGGCAACACCTTTAGCAGTAGTACTTTGTGAGCAAGTAAACAAAGAACGTTTATCTTAGTTTCCCTACGGACAAGGTCTTTACAGAAGTCTTGGGGCGGGTGTCAAGGAGCACAGGACTTGTAACAAAGCCATCCATTTTTCTTACCTCTTCTCTGACTTCATCATTCTACTCTACGAGTATAATAACTCCTGAAGAGAGGTAGAGGTCGCTTCAGAATGCACGGCAATGCTATATTCTCAAGTGATATGCTATAATTTCTCTGTAAAAACAGGAATAGATTCTTCTGATTTCTCATTGTCAATTCTTTGATTATTATGATGGTAAAGATAGTCTGCAGAATTTGACGAAACAGATCCCGGATGTAAATGTAGCCCATTCATAGTTTTCGTCCACTTACTGTCACTGCTAACCAGTTTTCAGTGAATTTCAGACACCTACGCACTACAAACATGACGCACTCTTCACGCTCTTTACTACGAATCCATCTGAGCGGACTGGAGCGTGAGTGATGCTTGGCTTCAGCCGCGTCAAGTAGCCTACTCACTCTGCCTCTCTACTGTTCAAAGCGTGACGGAAATGCAGGAAAAAAGTGGATTATAAGAGCCCTGACTTTACTCGACTTTCCATTAATCCCACCGAGTTGTCATTTCACTTTTCATACTCTGGCTTTGATGCTGTATGTAATCTTAATTTCACGCAAGCTTCCCCACCAACTACCGCTGCTTCAATTATTACTGCTGCTGTAATCTCTCTCTCTCTCTCTCTCTCTCTCTCTCTCTCTCTCTCTCTCTCTCTCTCTCTCTCTCTCTCTCTCTCTCTCTCTCTCTCTCTCTCTCTCATTTCCTTAATGCACCAGATGTCTGCTGCTGTCACTCCTAATATCAGCCTCGTTCTTCACTGCATTATACCGTCAGCTGTTGCGTTGTCCTTCACACCCCTCCACCTACTCTGTCTCCTTTCACCCCGGACTCATTCTTCTCCTATCACCTTGTCTCAGTTCTCATCTGCCCTATCACTCATCCTCTCCACTCTACTGGTTTTGAATTATTACATCTTCACACCGCCTCGTCCTCCACTTGGTTTTTCATTGTCCCTCTTCTTTCCCATGCCTCCTCCTCCTCTTCTCTTCCTTTAGCCACCTCCATTACTCATAAGCTCTCCTTTCTCGTGCCTTTACCGCCCACAGTAGCAGTATGTATCCCTGGCACGTATTTCTCATCAATCGTCGCTCAGTCAAATCCATTAAACGCTCAGCTAAACACAACTTAATTTCATTTTGGGAGAAAGCGCAACTATTGGAGCAGACTCTAATTGCTCTCTTTATGTCTGTCCATATGTCATGAGGGGTATTTTCTTGCTATAACTTTCTCGTCAAGGTATTTCGGGATCTTCATTCAAGCCGTTTATTTATGTGTAGAGACTCGAGAGGCGCGGGGAAAAAGGAATTTTGACCCCTCACTTCATCTCGCTAGGTCCTTCTATTTCCTTCTCTTGCTCTTCTTCCTCCTCCTCCTCCTCTTCCTCCTTACGACCTCGACCAATCTTCTAGGCTCCATCAACCTCCTCCTCCTCCTCCTTCTCCCCGAAATACCCTAAGCTTCATCCTCCCACAACCCCCCCTTGACCTCCTCATCCTCCTCTCCCCCATCTCAGTTGGACCTTTTCCTCATCTAGGCCTCCTGCTCCTCCTCCTCCTCCTCCTCCTCCTCCTCCTCCTCCTCCTCCTCCTCCTCCTCCTACTCCACGACCCCTACGCCTTCTTTTCCTTCATCTCACTTAAGCCCCTCATCCTCTTTCTCTTCCTGTTCCCCCTCCACCTTCTCCGCCTTGCTCTCTGCCTCCTTCGTTACTTCCACCACTTACATCCTTAATTCCTTCGATTTTCCTGCCATCACAAGCTACTTCAGGATGGTTGGTAATTATAAGAGAGAGAGAGAGAGAGAGAGAGAGAGAGAGAGAGAGAGAGAGAGAGAGAGAGAGAGAGAGAGAGAGAGAGAGAGAGAGAGAGAGAGAGAGAGAGAGAGAGAGTCAGTCAGTCAGTCAGTCAGTCAGTCAGTCAGTCAGTCAGTCAGTCAGTCAGTCAGTCAGTCAGTCAGTCAGTCAGTCAGTCAGTCAGTGTGAGTGAGTGAGTGAGTGAGTGAGTGAGTGAGTGAGTGAGTGAGTGAGTGTGTGTGTGTGTGTGTGTGTGTGTGTGTGTGTGTGTGTGTGTGTGTGTGTGTGTGTGTGTGTGTGTGTGTGTGTGTGTGTGTTAAGGCGAGATGCACAAATATACGCGCGCACTCATCCTGACACACACACACACACACACACACACACACACACACACACACACACACACACACACACATAAACAAAAGCTGGGAGTGATGGTGGTGGCAGTGGCAGCAGCAAGAGCAGCAGACCTCATGTACTATACGCTGACATTTCAGCCATAAATAATGATAATCCCCAATATATCCCCTACGTTTAATAACTCGACCCTCCCATTATTAACCCACAACGGAAAGCCTGCCATTCCATAGGATGAAAATTAATAACTCTATTTTATTGGTGGGAATAATCATGACCATCACATTACAATGCATTTGGTCATCATTTCAGCCAATTTAAAGAGTAATGACTCGCCCACAGCAGCATCCCCACACCACCGCTGGCGTCACCACAACCACCACACTGGCCATCACTACAGTCACCGTCACGAATGCTACTGTCTATTTTTTGTTCCCATCATCTTGATTTACTCTCAGCACGATGTAATCTCTCAGTGCAGCGACTGATCTCCCGCGCACTCACAGCTTTTCATCAGGCGTCAAAAAAAATTGCACGTTGACACGATTGCACAAATAGTTCGCGAATCAGATGCAACAAACACATACAACAAATGCATTTATATTTACCTCTAAGCTCTTGATGCTCAATGTATTTGGGTCAATCTGTCCCCAATAACTAAACCATGACATAATCCGCCCCACATATTGATATGCTTTATAACAGCTACTGTTTTCGGTAATTTGGTATAAATATAATAATGTTCGGATGCATGACACTAATCTATTTACAAGCATTACGTGACTTTTGGTTCCCTATAAAGTTCAGTATTGCATTCCTTTGGCGCTTATTTCACGATTCAATGATACATTTCTCGAGTTTAAAATACAGTACGTTCGGAATAAGCGAGTGGAACTCAACAATGTCAGATCACTCAATGGAGTTATCGTACAAGAAAAATGTATCCATATTTATCATCGCCTGGGTTAGCTTTTCCTACCTGGGGCAAAACGTACCCAGCCGCAGCTTGCTCGGTACCTTAATGAAGTCACATTTCTTAGGCAAAAGTACCCAGAATGTCCTGAGCGATCTGCAGGGAACATCTTTATTGCAGAAGATAGATGTGACTTTTTGAAGGTCTGCAGCTCCCTCGGTGAGCTAAAAAGTTACCACGGCGTTTGCCCAGCACGAGGACAGGTCAATGTCAAGACGTGCTGACCAAGACAGAGCTGAACCAAGGAAGCTAACGGAGGGAGGGACAAAAAGTGAAACGAGAGAAAAAGAGAGCGAAAACGAGAGAGAGAGAGAGAGAGAGAGAGAGAGAGAGAGAGAGAGAGAGAGAGAGAGAGAGAGAGAGAGAGAGAGAGAGAGAGAGAGAGAGAGAGAAAGGAATACAAAGAACAAAAGTAGACAAAGGAATGAAGTAAGAGGAAGACAAAGAAGATCGGCAGACTGACTGAAGCCAGCGCGGACGAATTGGGGAAGCACTTAAGACAAAGGTAAATAACGAAACACAAAACGCAAGAAATATAAACACAAAAGCAGAAGAATGTACATACAAAAAAAAATACGAGTAGGTGGATAAACAAGGGGACTACCAGAGAGAGAGAGAGAGAGAGAGAGAGAGAGAGAGAGAGAGAGAGAGAGAGAGAGAGAGAGAGAGAGAGAGAGAGAGAGAGAGAGAGAGAGATTTGTTGTCCGGGTCGTGTCCTCCATTCCATCCCGCGAGGTAATGAACAAAAAGGATCAAGCAAGGAAACTGTGTCATGAAATTCTCTTCCCACGCGTACGGAACCTTCATAGCAAAGCATTTATCTTCAATATAATCCTTTCCGCAATTATAAGGTCCACTAGTGCCTCACAGTTATCTTTCAGGGTAATCCTCTGCATCTCTCTCTCTCTCTCTCTCTCTCTCTCTCTCTCTCTCTCTCTCTCTCTCTCTCTCTCTCTCTCTCTCTCTCTCTCTCTCTCTCTCTCTCTCTCTCTCTCTCAAGCAGCATATTTCCAGCATCTGTTATGTAGGTCAGTGACTCTACGGTGCTTCCTACATTTACTGCAGTAATGGAGGTGTGGGCGGGGCTGTATGGGCTGCATGAGTTGATAAAGGAGTGGGTTTGGGGAGGAAGAGGAGCTGGAAGGGAAGGCGAGGGTAGGAAAGAAAAGGGGCAAGGTTAGAAGGAAGTAGTTAAGGTAAGGAGTTGAAAAAGAAGGAAATAGAGATGATATGGAATTGCAAGGTAAGAAAGGAGTTGCAATGTAAGTGAGAGAGAATCTAAAGCGTGAGAAATGGGATTGGAGGGAAAGATAAAGGATTGGAGGAAAAGAAAGAGGACTGTTGGTGGAAAACAAGACGATGCAGAAGGAAAGAGAGGAAGCAGGACGATGGAGGACGAAAGAGGAGAATGGAGAGGAAAAAAGGATTGGAGAGGAAAGGAATGGTAGGAAGAGGAAGAGGCGGTCTGCAAACGGCTTGGACACGGAAGGAAAATGGGAACATGGCATGACTTTACTGAGAAAAAAGAATAGAAAAAATAGAATAAAATGGACACCACTGCCTTTAAGACCGCAAGGGTAAGGACACGAAGGAAAAGGGGGAAGGGGGGAGTCCGAGGTGGAACGAGGTGGAGGGAAAGTGTTGAACGGAAGAGTAATGGTTTTAGTGGGAAACTAATTTATCTGTAATTGCTTTCTCTCTCTCTCTCTCTCTCTCTCTCTCTCTCTCTCTCTCTCTCTCTCTCTCTCTCTCTCTCTCTCTCTCTCTCTCTCTCTCTCTCTCTCTCTCTCTCTCTGTGTGTGTGTGTGTGTGTGTGTGTGTGTGTGTGTACTTGAGCGCCTTCAGGGACACACCTAGCACCTTCAACACAACACTATTACCATTTTTCTTAACTAGGACAGACTTAAGAAAACGAGGTCACCTTACGCTTACTTAATCTGCTTGTTCAGTTTTTACTCTTTCTCTTTTACTTTACGAGGAGAGAAAAAGACCCAGGAGGAGGAGGAGGAGGAAAAGAGAGAGGGAGAAGAGGAGGAAGAGGGTGCTGTGGAGGAAATATGAAGGTCAAGCTAGATGATATCGTGGGGGACTCCTTTCAACTGCCTCGTGTCGTTTATTTTCCCAGTTTCATTACAAGTTTATTTCCTGCAATTCTTTCCTCGCACTGGACAAACGCAGAGGCTTGGCTAGTGTAAGAAATCTCAAGGACCAAAGAGACCGAGCGGCTGTTACACCAGAGAGACTTGTGGTGGGGAAATGTACTATGAAAGACTCATTTTACAGCTTAGACTTTCTCCCGCAAGCCAAGTGTAAGTGGAATATGTACTATGAATAAAACATAATCCCGCTCCATGACGAGACATAATTTTATATCCACCCGCGGTGTATTGTTCCCACTTAAAGGTCTGTCATCACTGTGGGAACGTCACTACCGATAAAACAAGTGAGATTACAAAAAATGTTACTGCAACTTAATCCTCTGCATGTGATAATACACACGACTAATTATTTCAGGATTAATTTCAATGTTACGGGAAAATTCCGCAAAAAAAAAAACGGGGGGGACAGTCAAGTCTGAAGTTAAGAACTGAATAATTTTTATGATGGCTACATAATTACGCGTGATAATTTGATGCATATTTACTTCTCGTGTTAATTTTTCTATATTAATATAAGTTCAATTATTAGTGAGCATTATTTTTAAAGAGGAAAACCAGTAAGGGAAGCCAATCTCCCAACTCTCTCTCTCTCTCTCTCTCTCTCTCTCTCTCTCTCTCTCTCTCTCTCTCTCTCTCTCTCTCTCTCTCTCTCTCTCTCTCTCTCTCTCTCTCTCTCTCTCTCTCTCTCTCTCTCTCTCAAGGCTTCCTACCTGTTCCCAGGCCGTAACTCATACCATGACTTGTAGTAAATAAAGCAGATAACGTGATATACTGAGTGTGTGTGTGTGTGTGTGTGTGTGTGTGTGTGTGTGTGTGTGTGTGTGTGTGTGTGTGTGTGTGTGTGTGTGTGTGTGTGTGTGTGTGTGTGTGTGTGTGTGTGTGTGTGTGTGTGTGTGTGTGTGTGTGTGTGTGTGTGTGTGTGTGACAAGGAAACCCACAAAAACCTCAGTCGCCGCGTTCACCTGCGCTACTAATTAATTACCTTTTCCCGGATACTGTACATAATTCAGTATACCTGAGCTCCTTCCCTCACCTTCACCCTATTACCCTTCCATCCTTACTTTCAGCCCATTACAGCACTCCCACCTGAGCACCTCCCTTCATTACTCTTTAGAACACTCCCTTTATCTTTCATCTATGTACTCCTCCCCTTTCCTTTAAGTCACACACCCCGTACCCGGTCAACACTCTTCATTTCACTTCCCGTCTCTCATCCTCCGCCTCTTCCTCTTCCCCTTCGGGACCGCGTGTACTGTCTAACCCTGGCGTGATGTACCCTCGTCCAACACTCGACCACACATTCCTCATCCAATTCAATAAAGGAGTTACATGGCCGTATGACTCGGCAGGTGGAGCGGCAAAGGCCAGAGAGACGTTCTACTGCAGCTTTGTCATAAAACAGGTTCCTCTCGTTTCCTTCCTCTTCCTCTTCTTCCACCTGCTGCCCCTCTTCCGTCTCCTCCTCCCTTGAGCCACGGAGACAAAATCTAAAGGGTAAAATGGATCTCCAGAATTTTTTTCCCACTAGTTTCATGATTTTTATATTTTTAGCTTTCTTTTGAATAAAATATGCATAATTTGTGTGTGTGTGTGTGTGTGTGTGTGTGTGTGTGTGTGTGTGTGTGTGTGTGTGTGTGTGTGTGTGTGTGTGTGTGTGTGTGTGTGTGTGTGTGTGTGTGTGTGTGAGAGAGAGAGAGAGAGAGAGAGAGAGAGAGAGAGAGAGAGAGAGAGAGAGAGAGAGAGAGAGAGAGAGAGAGAGAGAGAGAGAGAGAGAGAGAGAGAGAGAGAGAGAGAGAGAGAGAGAGAGAGAGAGACCGCTAAGATGCGTGCAATTTAACCCACATTTATGAATGATGCTATCGCAAAACTGCTAGTGATGCCACATTCTCTGAGTCCCTGCGCCTGCTCCTCCCTCCTTCCCTCCTTCCATCCTCCTTCCTCCTCCTTCTTCTCCCTTTCTTCCTTCCTTGTTCTCATCTTCCTCTTTTTCCTCCGTCCCCTTTCTCTACACATTCCACTCATTCCTCTTTCGTCTAATTTTTGACTTCGTTTTATTACTGCTATTTTTCTACATGAGAGAAATTGGTTTAGATATTTTTTCCTTGTTTTAAATTAAGTTACTGTACTTGCCGTGTTCTTCCTCCTCCTCACCTCCGTCATTTTTCTTTTTCTCACTTTGTCAGTTATTTACTTTTGCACACCCACTTTCTAGTTTGGAGACTCAGTGCCTTTCTTTTTTTCTTTCTTTTCCCTCAGTCTTCATTTGGTTATCCTGTTTCTTCGCCCAGCAATGCTTTGCCGCTTATTTCCCGCATTTTTCTTCATAGTCGTGTGTTCTTGCTTACACATCTTTATTATTTTATCTTCTTTCCTCCTCCCTTTACTTTCCCTGCTTCAGTGTCTCCTCATATTGCTTGCTTCTCGTTTTCCTCATCTGCATTTTTTACGAGTAAACACCTCCATCATGCCTCTATTTTCCTCCCTCTCAATATCATTCTTTCCCTCCCTTTCGTCCCCTCCTTCCCTCACTTCTTTCTTTTTCATTCACTTCCTTCTCTCCATCCTCATTACTCCTTCCTGGCGTCCCTGTGTCCCTCCCTCTCCCACAGACACACGGGCTGGCAGGCTCCCTCGCTGATATAGAGAACGGCCGCCTCTCCCTACACAAACATTCCCCTTGCCACACCCTGCTGTATTATCCTCCTTTTCACATATATTCGAATCCCCCTCCCACTCCCTACACCCGTTCCTGTCTCCTTTGCTGCCTCTCTACACCTCTAACTCCTTCCTGCCTTCCTGCTCATCTTTTCCTTCCACTCCCTCTGTTTCCTCTGCTTGTCTCATTCAACGTCTCTTCGTCTTACTTCCTCCTTCAACTGGATTTCTGTTCGGCCTCTTTCCTTCTCCTCTGGTTGTATTGCCCTCCCTTCCTTCCATTCTGTTTCCCTTCTTCCTCCTTCCTTCGGGCTGTCGTTCTCTTCCCTCTTCCCCTCTAACAGATGCTATTTTGCTTTTTCTCCAACTTTATTCCACCTGCGTCAGTTCCCTCGTCCGTAACTTTAACTGTTTCCCACTAAACTTAAGGTTTTTCGCTGCCACTTCACGTTCCCGTAACCCACTTTCTCCTCCCACGCTCATGCCTACTTCTAATCTTTTTACCACACTCCCATACGGTCTCTTGCTTGTTTCCTTTCGTCCCTTTCCTTCCACTCTGCTTCCATTCCCCTTCCCTCTCTCCATTTCTCTCTTCCTTCTCCTTCCAAGCCTCCATCTCTCCTTCCTGCTTTCCTCTCCGCTTGGAAACCCTCTACACTCGCCAACAAATACTTGAAACGGAAGAACTTCACAGCTCCAGGCAAGTCCTTGAGTCCTGCGGCTACAGTTCTGAGAGTCTTGTTCTTGGTCTGTCTGTCTGTCTGTCTGTCTGTCTGTCCTCCTCCGTACTCTCTCTCTCTCTCTCTCTCTCTCTCTCTCTCTCTCTCTCTCTCTCTCTCTCTCTCTCTCTCTCTCTCTCTCTCTCTCTCTCTCTCTCTCCACACTATATAGCAGGTCGTTGTGGGGCATTTTATGGCTCCTCGGCTAAATTGTTAATTATCCGATATAAAAGCTGTCTCCTGCCTATTAAGGATGTAAATATTTAGCCTCAAGAATATTGGCACAACGGAGAAAGCTTAACGGGAAGATGTCGACGTGTGTCCCAAAGTGCGCGTCTCGTCCCCTCCCTTACTAGAGGAGCCCTTCCTTTGAACACTGGAAAGGAAGTAGTGAGTCGAATACAGTTGGTGGAAAATTCTGCATTCCCATAAGAGGCAAGGATTGGGTGGTCTGTGTGAGGGCATGGTGTACAAAGGGCGGCACACACACGAGTCTTGGCAAGGGTACATAGCATTATGAGGACTCACTTGTATCTTTTAGTGAACATACGTCTGTTATGTATGCTGAATGAAGACACAAAGACAATTGTTCATCAAACCATAAAACACATACACTCGCTGCTCTTTTAAAAGGGTGTAAATATACCGACACACACACACACACACACACACACACACACACACACACACACACACACACACACACAGCGACGCCCACCTTTTATCATGAAGAATGAGAGAAGAGTTCAGGAAAGTCTCCTTTCTTACATTTTTTACTTCCTCCCACAGCTGAAACTCTTTTATAAGGGAAGTATTACGACCTCCAAACTTTGCAAAATTGATTTCCAACTATTCGCCTAAACTTTCTTTTAAGAATGTCACCATCGAGTCACTTTCACCTCCTTGTCTAGTCTCCTGTTATTGGAGACGGAAGCCTCACGTACGAAGCAGGTCATCCAGTGTCTTTCCCCTATCCCTGGCTATTATCAAAAAAAGAAAATATTATCTTGAAGGCTTTTCATTCTTCTTTTGAAGCGAGTCCTTTCCCACACCATCCGCATCCTCCTCCTCCCACAGCCTCACCATTACCAGAGCCTGTAACCCACACCTTCCCCCCTTCATCCTCCTCCCGGATCGACCTGGATAATGGCTTCTCTGGACTGTCGCCTTTTTTATCCCCTAGTTTCCCGCCGCGACGTGGCGCTAACAGAACACAGGCGGCCGAGGAGTTAATGATGCGACGGCCTTAAGTGAGAGACGACCTGGCAGACGGAGGGAGGCGAGGGTGATGACTGATGGAGCGAGAAGAGAGAGAGAGAGAGAGAGAGAGAGAGAGAGAGAGAGAGAGAGAGAGAGAGAGAGAGAGAGAGAGAGAGAGAGAGAGAGAGAGAGAGAGAGAGAGAGAGAGAGAGAGAGAGAGAGAGAGAGAGAGAGAGAGAGAGAGAGAGAGAGAGAGAGAGAGAGAGAGAGAGAGAGCCAGCCAGACAAACTAGACAGCCCGCCAGACAGACAAAACAACACAAGCAAAAGTTAGCGAGAGAAATCATCACACAAATAAAAATAATGACACAAACTAAGACGCGGGCGAACAGACAGACAGACACACGGACAGCCAAAGGAATGGAGCGAGGAGAATTTAGCCACACGAGGGACAAGACAACCTCGTCCAATATTCTGGCCGCTACGTCTGTTTTCCAGGTCAGCACGGGAAAGATTTTCAATATTTTCACGGTTTCTGACAAGACCTATTTTCGTGTGGACGCCGCGGCAGGTGTTTGCAGGTAAGACAAATTGATAGCCAAACTCCATCACCAACCTTTTACACTTAGAGCAAGAATCTTATTGGCTATACTCATCTCACTGTTTTTTTACTTCATATATACTTCCCTTATTTAATTTCCTTCAATTTCGTATTTACATAAAGTAACCGTTTAAAAATTAAGTAACTACCAGCGTCCCCTCCTATTGATCTTTACTGCAGTTTCAAAATATACTGAAATTACAAGGAAATTCTCTTTCATATTCTTACATTCTAAGTTCTTTATAACTGAGAAGGTAGGTCGAGACATAAGATATAATAACCTATTAAATATACAAGTCTATTCCCAAGCGACCGCAGGGTTATGTTAGGAGTCTTGAGGTAAAACAAATAAATAAAGTTGTGTAAGGAATTATACCTCACCAACTTTCAGCAGGATTTTCCAAAACTTCCCCTGTTAAATATGTATGAAATGGCCTTTTGATTTCCCGAGAGCTTTCTTGTCTCTGGGACACGACGATGTTATCCTCAAAGAAGCGATGATGCGTCGTAAACCTAATTATCGTCAGTAAAATGGTGAGGTGTTTACGTCAGCTGTGTTGCGCCTCTACCCGGGGCCTCGTCGCTCACACAAATAGTCATGGCAACATTTTGGGTTTTTCTGCCATTTTCCAGGCACATGGTCGCTCAGGTCACAAATTCTCTGCGCCACTTTGTTCTCCCAAACTTCTAGTGTCATTTGTTTTCCATACCCTCTCCCTCTAAAAGGAGAAAACCTTTCAAATATTTTTTTTCTTATTTATTTATTTGTTAATCTTTTATTCATCAATTTATCTATTCATTTCGCTCTATTACTCATTCTAGCTGTTCCTTTGTTCACTTTAGCAGAGAAAGTTGTTCCCCAACACGTATGGCAAAATATAATGCGCTTACAAATACTTCATATTTGTGCAAAGCGGATGCGATTTTGCAATTGCCGTTGAAGGGAATCTTGTTTGTTCTCCCCTAATTCCACTCTCGATATTTTTTCTCGATTACGACTTATTTCCTTTACAACCCCTTTCTGCACAGCTCTGGGGAACAAGAAAAATTGCTTTGCAGTAAATACCATAATACGTAAAAACCATCAATGCACACAGTTAGTCTCTCTCTCTCTCCCTTCGACATACTCGTATTGCATCAACGTTTGAATCAACTTTACCAATACCTTTGACGGGGCTCAGCCGAGGAACAAGCACTGCAACCAGCCGAGCCAGGGACCCTCGCTCTACTGGGATACCAGTGAACATGAAGAGAAAACCATTCTTCACACCATTACCCATTTGCTTCCTTGCTCTATGCCAGCCAGACCTTCAGCCTCCAGGTATTGCAAACTCCCGGCAATGCTCAAAGCAATATTGCAATTACAAAATGACTAGAAAGTGAAGCCTAGTCAAAGAAAATCTCCGCGGATTCGCCATATTCTGGAATATATTAGATACTTGTGGGAGCCAAATCCTTCCTTCCTTTCTTCCATCCTTCAGACTTTTATCTGATGCCTCCCCTCCTCTCTCTCTCTCTCTCTCTCTCTCTCTCTCTCTCTCTCTCTCTCTCTCTCTCTCTCTCTCTCTCTCTCTCTCTCTCTCTCTCTCTCTCTCTCTCAGGTATCCTAAGTAAAGCCTATGAAAAGAACAGAAAGAATGTTTATTTTATTCCCTCGATTTTCTATTTATCAATCTGCTAATCTAGTCTTGCTGTATATTACGTATCCTTCCCTTCCTCTCCCATCACCCTTCCCACGTGCATCTTTTCCACGCAATACGAAAACTCGCATCCTCCGTCTTTCTCCATCCCTTTCCAACTCCTCCCCCCGTCATCTCTTTTGGTACATATTCCTGTGTGATCCTTTCTCATCTCCCTCATCCCATGCATATTTGCTGCCTAGTTCACCTGCCGCCTGCCGTTCACCTTGCATGTTTACCGTGCTGAGGGAAAAGCGCACGAGGCAGAGGAGCTGACATACAGGTGGAGCTACGCAAGACAGGGGCACAAGACCTACCTTAGTCCAATTTCAAGACGTGTTTTCCCAGAGCCACCTCAATATATGCGTCAAGGGACCGGCTCTTTAGGTAAGGAGGTCACGTCGTTTTTAGTTTTATTTCTTATCCTCCTGTGTGCTTTAGGTAATACTTATTTTTATGTGCAATAAGGCGAGTGTGGACGCAGGCAGTTTGGTTTATGTTGGTTTTATTTCTTATCGTGTTTTCTTTACGCTTCCATTTCACTAGCGGGTTAAAGAACATTTACACGCACGCACGCAGGCACGCACAAAGCCAGAAGGATGTAATTCTACAGCGAGGCCGTTGATGGATCACTCTCACGTCTCTACTTTTAACTGCCGCTCCCTCCTCTCTATCCAATCCTCTCACATACCTATAATCCCATCCACGCCATTCCACC
The DNA here is from genome assembly GCF_035594125.1 of Scylla paramamosain. Classification (NCBI taxonomy): domain Eukaryota; kingdom Metazoa; phylum Arthropoda; class Malacostraca; order Decapoda; family Portunidae; genus Scylla; species Scylla paramamosain. The sequence goes on from NC_087185.1 coordinate 925,873, forward strand.
TGTACTCCCACACGTCACTCTCCTCACCCCTCACGCCCGCTCATCCCATTCGCATCCCCTGGTGTATCCCATCTCATTCATCTCACTCACACCCGTCCCAACCCCTCCAGTGGTCAAAATTCAATACTCTCTTACACATTACCTCTCTTCCATCCCTCACTGACTCGTCCCTTTCACTCTCCCCTCTCTTATCCCTCGCCCTCAGCCTCCACCACCTTCACCACACCCAAACTTCCTCAATTAAGAAAGAGAATGTAATTATCAGGTAAGACCCTGTACGGAGAGCAACCGGAGCAGGATCCTTGACTATTAATCTTGGCTAGGAGACCTCATTCTCTCCCCCTTCGTTTACCTGAGGCGCCTGAGGGACTGGATGAGCGCAAGACAGGTGAAGTGGTGCTGGTGCTGCCGCTGGCTTATTCAGAGAGAGAGAGAGAGAGAGAGAGAGAGAGAGAGAGAGAGAGAGAGAGAGAGAGAGAGAGAGAGAGAGAGAGAGAGAGAGAGAGAGAGAGAGAGAGAGAGAGAGAGAGAGAGAGAGAGAGAGAGAGAGAGAGAGAGAGAGAGAGAGAGAGAGAGAGAGAGAGAGAGAGAGAGAGAGAGAGAGAGAGAGAGAGAAAATGAACACATAGATTGACAGGTTGACAGATAATCCGTTCTCTCTTTCCAAATCGTCCTCTGAATCACATTATGTGCCCATCGGGACAGTGTCATAATAGTGGAAACGAAAAAAAAGGACACAAATTCCCACTACACCACAAAATATTCCACTTTCACCACTCCCTCACCTTCACTCCTTATGTAAAAACCTTACTTTACTTCTCAATCCACGACACAACGCCCCACCCCGTTCCTTTTTCCTCAACGCCTCTCTTACCCTCCCCAGCACCTCCCCTACCCATCCTTACTTCTCACTCCACGATCCTCATCCCCCATCGCCTCTCTAACCCTTCCCCAACACCTCCCCTACCCTTCCTTACTTCTCACTCCACGATCCTCATCCCCCACCGCCTCTCTAACCCTTCCCCAACACCTCCACTACCCTCCGCCTTCATCACTCACAGGCCAAATTTAATAAAACCTCAGCCAATATCCGGTTTACAGAGGTATGCTTCTGACATGGCTCGGTAATGCGTCACGATTGTATTTCGTTTCAAAAGACATTATTTAATTGTCACTTGTTCTTTGTGATCGATTTTCTCCTTTTTTTTCATTTCTAAAACCTTGATGATTTACGCTTTTTTTTTCTATCTTCACATTAAAATAAATGTATGGTGTGTCAAGAAAATTACAAAGCTTCAATATTACTACACCCACTCACTCATGATTCCACAAAGCCACTCAGTAGCAGTGATTCGCAAGATTTATTCCTTTTATAGAAGCACAGAATCCTTTGTTACGTATATATCAAGCTATTCCATATCCGACTTCATCAACTTAAAGCAAGGTGAGCAAGTAACACACAACTTAATTGCCGGTGAGAATGACGTATATCACTGCGCCAGACAGACACTACATAATAATTTACTGTGAAAAAAATGGACATTAATTCATCTACTTTTAGGCGTTTTGATAATGCAGAAATACAAAATAAGAATCACTAAGCCTTGAGTTAAAGCAGCCTTGTATTTCAGCTGCTACGTGTGTTCCTATGTACTACGAAGTATATATTTTCTCTTTCTCGTTATGGTTATTTGTGACGATGAATATTTGGTTCCTGAACTAGACTCTCTCTCTCTCTCTCTCTCTCTCTCTCTCTCTCTCTCTCTCTCTCTCTCTCTCTCTCTCTCTCTCTCTCTCTCTCTCTCTCTCTCTCTCTCTCTCTCTCTCTCTCTCTCTCTCGATCTCTCTTAATTCATCAACTTCCCTCCCCTCATCTATTCCTTTAGTCATTCGATTTTATCTTCCGCTTTTGGCCTATAGATCTCTTCCCTCCCCTTCGGACTTTCCTCCTCTTTCTCTCCACCTCCACCTCCTCCACCTCCTCCTCCTCACTCTCGATATTTCTCCTCCTCTCATCTATAATTTTCTCTTTCCCATTCCTCTTCGTTCCCCACACCGGCTTTTGATTTCTTCTTGCTATGCAGCCTCCACATTCCTCATGTAATGAATCCACCTTTCTCTCTTTACTTTCATCTTTCTCCGGATCTTTCCCACTTCCGCATCTTGGGCTTTCTCCGCATCTTTCTTCTTCTTCTCCAGGTCTCTGCTCTTCTTCCTCTTCCTTCACCTCGACTTCCTCTGCCTCCTACTACTCTCTTCTTATAATACGATTCCCTCTCTCTTATATTTTTCAAATCTTAGGAACCTATCTCGTCTTTCCTTTTCCCTGTATTCATTCACGCCATTATTCGGAACAAAATTCCACGAAACGAAGTCTTGTCACCACGAGCCCCGATCTCGATTCCTATTGGTTTACGGTGTGCAAGGAAGGAAAATCTTTATTGTCCCTTTGTCCTGCTTCACTTCTCTTTAGTTATTCGCTGCAAGCAATTGTACAACTAATTGCCTCTCGGATTAAGATTAAGCAAGGCATCATGTACTTCCATGGTGAGAGAGAGAGAGAGAGAGAGAGAGAGAGAGAGAGAGAGAGAGAGAGAGAGAGAGAGAGAGAGAGAGAGAGAGAGAGAGAGAGAGAGAGAGAGAGAGAGAGAGAGAGAGAGAGAGAGAGAGAGAGAGAGAGAGAGAGAGATTTCCCTCGCCTATTCCTTTGGTGAAGAGCATTGTTGCAAGCCGTTCTGATTTGCAATATATATGAGAATGCAAATGAACCACTATCACAGACCCCGTCCTCCGCCATCTCCATCCAAGGAGGAGGAGGAGGAAGAGGACAATGATAAACACTAAGGGAAACAGGGTGAGGTAGGCAGAGAGAACAAGAAGACGGATCAGAGTTTAAAGACATCGCGAGGATCAGAACAAGGAAGAGGAACGGGGAGATGAGACAGCGAGGACGAGTTGGTCAAGGACACACGAGAACCAAGAAGACGAGAGTGAAGGAGACCAGAACGAATATGAAAAAATGAAGACGAAGACAACCAGCGGAACGAAAACAAAACAAAGCCACAAAAAGAGGACAAGGACGAGAGGTGGAGGAGGATGGCAGGGAGAGAGGAGGTGTTTCAATAAGGGGATCGTGTTGGCTTAACATGAGGGAGAGGCTTTCAGCCACTAAGGGAGGGGAAGGGTAATCCTGGAGAGCTGTTTTGCATGCCAAGGGTGATGAAACAGAACATGGAAAATGGGATGAGGAGATGGGTGTCCTGAGGAAGGAAATAGGGGAAGTGGTCAACCACGTCGATTTCCCAGAGGTCGACAGAAAAATTATGCCAGAGTGGAGGAAATAAAACAATGGGCGGCAAAGAAAACAGCTGTGGATGAAGAAAGAATTAGAGGGAAGGGGAGACCCGAAAAAATCAATCCAGGAAAACTGGAACGCAGGAAATGAAGAGGAATAGGAGGGGCGTGCAGGCAGAAAATGACAAATACCCGTGAATTCCTAAAATCCCTCAAGTCTCGCTAAAAACTAAAACGAAACGCCAAATTCAATCTAATTATTCATTTCCTTCTTTCTCATTAATTTTCTCCTCAGACTTTTCTTTCTCTCCCTTCTCTTTTTTTCTTCTCCTAATTTCAAGCTCGTACTCTCACCTTTTCCTATTTCTTCTCCTTTACCTCTCTTGCTTCTCATATTTCTATTTCCTAAAACTCTTCTTCCTCGTCTTTCTTTTTGTTTTCACTAATTTTTTTACTTTCCCTTCCTCGCTCACTCTGCTCCTGCCGGTCCCTTCTCCCTTCTCCTCCCTTCTCCTGAAGTACTTTGGAATCCTTTACCTTAAAACCTTGTCAGAATAACATTAAGGTAGGATATTGATGCTTCTCTTTACACGAAAAGACTCCGTGGCTTTTTTCCCTCCCCATCTTCTCCGTATTGACTCTAATATACGTACAAACTTTGATATCCACTCGGAGAGGTATTTTATATGCAAAGTTGAAGGAAAATTACATTGATCGGAATGTTTATGTTTAAAAGTCACTGTGGAAGTAAAAGTTTAGTCCTATTTGGCCAACTGTGCCTTTTTTATTCATCTTCTTACAGCTGCAGAGAGAGAGAGAGAGAGAGAGAGAGAGAGAGAGAGAGAGAGAGAGAGAGAGAGAGAGAGAGAGAGAGAGAGAGAGAGAGAGAGAGAGAGAGAGAGAGAGAGAGAGAGAGAGAGAGAGAGAGAGAGAGAGAGAGAGAGAGAGAGAGAGAGAGAGAGTAAATCAATGGTGAGAATAGAAATATATGAATAAATTAAAGTGAATGGATGAATGAATGAATGCAATGAAAATGTGACTCCAGATGAAAACAAAAACATGACGAATTACTAATTGCAACAATCCGCTTTAGTTGATGAGATTGCCAACGAGAATTAATGCTGCTGTAATTATTATTATTATTATTATTATTATTATTATTATTATTATTATTATTATTATTATTATTATTATTATTATTATTACTATTATTATTATTATTTTATGGTTTTATTACTATTATCGTCAGTAGTAGTAGTAGTAGTAGCAATAGCAGTAGTAGTAGTAGTAGTAGTGGTGGTGGTGGTGGTGGTGGCAGTTTCATCAACCTTTCTAGTATATTAAATTCTTAGGACATTTTCCTCATTTTTTCATTAATTCACTTCTTCATCCTTCGTCACGTCCTCACCATTTTCTCACCTTCATCTTCCCTCCTTGCCAGCCCTGCCTTCTACCCTTCCTTCCTTCCCTCCTCAGTGCCGCCCTTCCCCACATTCTCCCTCCATCTGTTCTGCTTTCCCTCCCATTTTTTAATGCAACGTTATTTCCCTTCCTGCATTCTTTTCCTCCTTTCTTGCCTTCTCGTGCTTCAGGAAATGTGGAGAAATATGACCGCGGCATATCATTTCAGTCCTGTATAAACGTGCGTGTATAAACACACACACACACACACACACACACACACACACACACACACACACACACACACACACACACACACACACACACACAACCAAACAAACAACAACAACAACAATATATTTCTCACCCCAACAATAGCGCATTAGAGTTTCTTAATCTAACCAAGAGAGTTAAATCGGCTTTTGTGTCCCAGTTGCTGTTTTTCATCAAGTTGGCTGCAAAGTTTTACCTCAGCACTTCCTTTCTTCTCCAAGGATTGAGTCGTGGCTAAAAGAATTTTCATCGGGAAGCAAACACTCAAGGAGACGCTGCTAAGTCGGCTCTCCTGCCAATATTTTTCGCTTTAATCACGCCAGATTTCACTGCATTATTACCATTGTCATAGCTTCTTAAATACTCTATGTACATCTTGCCTGGTTTACTGCACTGATTATGTGCCTTCATTATTCCTGATTAATTTTCTGAATACAGACGAGGAGCGTTCATAAATGGCAAGATGATGATAGCATAAATGATAGCTTAACACAATCATGCAGCAGCGCGCGAGATGAATGTTGAGAGCGAGCCTGGCCCACCAAAACAAAAGTAAATGGATAAAAAGTGGCCAGGTTAATTCAGTTGCTGTTTGTGGAGCGTATGCCTGCGTGGACTGCACTGCCTCCCTCACACACACACACACACACACACACACACACACACACACACACACACACACACACACCGTAGTTAGTTTTCGCTGACACCATAATTCACTATTACGAGCGTCCCTAACAGTGGTGATCCCTCACGGTAACGAGTCCGCAGTGAGAGAGGCGAGCGTGGAAGGACTCCGAGAAAGGTATCATTTCATCCTCCTCCCTCCTCCTAGTTTTTCACCTGCCGCCTTCCCTACACGAGGAACTACCCAGTGAGATGGATTTATTATGCTTTATTCTTTCTTTTCCTTCCCTCCTTCGTGCTTCCTTCTCCTCCTCCGAGTCTAATCTTTTGTCCAGCTATGCCTCTTCCATCATTCTTTCCCACTGTGCCTCGACCTTACCTCCTCTCTCTCTCTCTCTCTCTCTCTCTCTCTCTCTCTCTCTCTCTCTCTCTCTCTCTCTCTCTCTCTCTCTCTCTCTCTCTCTCTCTCTCTCTCTCTCTCTCTCTCTCTCTCTCTCTCTCTCTCTCTCTCTCTCTCTCGTACTTAAACATAAACACATACACACACACACACACATACACACACACAAGCATCATCAGAGGTCCAAGGTCCGTTGGAGCGAGCACTAACCTACAACTTTACCTACTTTGGCCTTAATTACAGTATAAAACCTTCGATCAAGACATAAAATGGAAGATGTGAAAGGAGGAGGACGGGGTCGGAGTAAAGAATGCGGGGAATAAAAAAGATAAGGGTGGTAGGAGAGGAAGGAAGGGAAGGGAAGATTCTCTCATCTCTAAGTTACGCAGCGAGTCGTAATTACAGGTAAATCCCACTTTAATGATAAAATCTGGACACCATTCTTTCCCAGCAACATATGGAAGGCAGCTTCTTTTCTCATTTTTCTCTAAAAGCGTGTGCGTTCGTGTGTGTGTGTGTGTGTGTGTGTGTGTGTGTGTGTGTGTGTGTGTGTGTGTGTGTGTGTGTGTGTGTGTGTGTGTGTGTGTGTGTGTGTGTGTGTGTGTGTGTGTGTGTGTGTGTGTGTGTGTGTGTGTGTGTGTGTGTGCATCCTGTACGTACGCAGATCTCATGGTTTCTGATTTCATTGCAACAATTTACAGGGAATTTCACAAAAATATGGACACTGCATGGTCGATCCGAGGCAGTGTGCTGTCAGTGCCTCGCAGGCGACAACACACGGGTACTCATACAAATGTCAATAGGTGTACAAAGGTACAGTCACATATATGTACGGTCTACACTCATTAATGCAATACTCATTAATCTGACATCTAATAGTATCGTATAATGTTCGAAAAAGAAAGCAGAAAATACAATTCAGCTGATGAACCAGTCTGAAGGTAATTACACTTTATTTAACTAAAAACAGCAGTAAAAATAAATTGATTACAAATTAGAATAGGTCCGCATTGCGCTGCATGAATTCAACAGCGGCAATTGTTTCCAGCTGCAATTGAAATATCCTGTGCCATGTTGCTTCTACACGCGTACTTAGACAAACTGTGTGCTCCCTTGTGTGCTCCCTCGTGTGCTCCTCCTGCGTGTTTCTACTCGTCTCTCTTGGTTAAGGCGGGGCCTCGCAGCGGCCCTAAATGAGGAAGCAACGCGTGTGGAAAGGCAAAGGGTGGAAAAAAATATAAAAAGACGTAGAAAAAATGGCGAGGGAAAAGGAAATCACCTTCAAAGAGTGCGAGGAAGACGCACCTGATGAAGACAATATCTTCTTTAGTATTCAAGTGTTTCCACGCCACAACTTCCCATTTTCCTCCTCCATTTGCTATACCGCAGACCCATTCTCCTCCTTCCTCTCGCCCTCCTCTTTCAACTTCTCTTCCCCTTCCTCTGCTCTTCCTGCACTGAGAAGCCAGCCAGGCAGTTCCGCATCTTGCTCGAAACATTCTGAACAGAGGCGAAAACTGCTGGAACCTCAGACACTCTCAATAAAAATCGTTCTAGACCATGTTTTTCTGATTCGCTTTTTGACCACCAGGGCTCACACTCTTCCCGCCCATACCGACTCCATCCACCCATCTCTCTCTCTCTCTCTCTCTCTCTCTCTCTCTCTCTCTCTCTCTCTCTCTCTCTCTCTCTCTCTCTCTCTCTCTCTCTCTCTCTCTCTCTCTCTCTCTCTCTCTCTCTCTCTCTCTTCAGGCCTTGTTTTCTCTTCTCCTTCACCGTCCTTCTCTCCCCTCTTGTCCATGTTCTCTCCTCTCCACGCCCAGCCCAGCGCCTCCCTTGCTCTCCTTCCCCTTCGTGCCAGTCATTACCTCCTTTCCTTACCATTTATTCAAGCCTCAAACAAACTTTCTTTCATCCAAGCCAATTATTTCACTGCTACGGTTTTTCATCTAGTCTTTGATTTACTTCTTAATATTACGCTGATTAAATACTCAGAGCGTCTCGGGATCAAGGGAAAGGCCAAAAGTTTTCAGGGCCAGCGGCGGCGAGAAAGGACAAACTATTTTCCTGCTCCAATAACTGGCGACAGAAGCGTGACACGAGACGGGGAGGGAGGAAGGGAAGTGACAAGCCCTTATCTTCCTTCCTGCCTCACTCCCTTTCCCTCCCTCTCTCCATCTTCCCCTCTTCCTCCCGCGACAACCGTGATGGGAGAAAATTGGCAACTGAGACACGTGACAGCTTGTGGTAAGTAACAGACACAATGCAGAATTCATTTAATGTACATAAGTCTCTCTCTCTCTCTCTCTCTCTCTCTCTCTCTCTCTCTCTCTCTCTCTCTCTCTCTCTCTCTCTCTCTCTCTCTCTCTCTCTCTCTGTCGATACCTGACCTACTCCATTTTCCGGTCTCCCCTTCTCTTTCACTCCTTTGTTTCCTAGAATCTATCTTTTGGTACAACTGAATTCTGTCCGCCTCGTTGTTTCCCATTTCCCTCGTTTCAATCCAAGCCAGAAGAATATCTCACAGAGCCTCCTTCTGTCCTCCTGTCGCCTTCCAGTGGCCAAATGTCTCTGTCTCGTGTCTGGTTTCCCTTAAAGTTCCTCCTTCGCTGCAGACGCCGCCACGTGTCTTGTTCTCTGTCCATCTCCGTCTGTTGTCTGTCCATCTCAGAATAAAAATTCGTTCGCTGGAAAGTTTTCTTTTTGTGTCTTCCGAGGATGACTGACATAATTTGTTTCTATTTCTTTCATCTCATGTTACTCGTTTGTGTCATGGAATTCGTCCTTTTTATTTTAGTTGGTGCTTAGCTTCCCTGTTTTCCTTCCTTCCTTGTTTATAATATTTCAAGGCATGAAGGGTTTCTTCTTTCCTGCGTTGTTAGTGCCTGGTTATCCCACCCGCCTCCTCGGTGCTCTTCTACACAATATATCCTCTGCCTTCAGTTATCTGGGCCACAAGAAGCTTCCCTTAGGTTTTCTGTTTATACACGTAGCATCCAGACAGGCGCTCACACAAATGGAGTCTTGCCTCGGGACACCATTTTCGTTCAATACTTCAAAATTAATCACTGCACGACTGTGACTGCAATATCGCCTCGCCCACCGAGGGACCAAGAGAATTAATATCACACAGACGCATTCAATAATCCGGAAATGAATTTGATGATTAATGACCCACATGGGGAGGCCCAGTGTCATGTCGCCTCCCATCAGCCGGTCATGTCATCCCTGCTCTTCCTCCTCCTCCTCCTCCTCCTCCTCCTCCTCCTCCTCCTCCTCCTCCTCCTCCCACTTCCTAGGACTATCTTCCCCATGGACAAGTGCAAGTGAATATGAAACGCGCGCGCACACACACACACACACACACACACACACACACACACACACACACACACACACACACACACACACACACACACACACACACACACACACACACACACACACACACACACACACACACGTATGTACCGCAATTTCCCACACCTTTTAGCTCGTAATTGAATAGTCAATTCCCGATAACCATATTTGTGAAATAGAGTCAACATTTTACTGTACATTCCATGTCAAAGCCTTACATTCTCCAAACTGATAAGTAATAAAAACTTTCAGTCTGATTCTTTTCAATGATCAATGTGTCAAGTCCACGTCTGTTTGTCTACATTTCTTAAACTCAATAAAGATCGTGAGCAAAAATCTTCACCAGCAGAATGAACAGACGCTTGACGCGCGATTGTCGTACCGTAAATAAAAATCTGAAAATCGGATGCTAAAATTCTAGAGGAAAAAATCTCACAACTTAAAAAATAACTGCCCTCATTCTCCACACCGGTTAAGCAAAGTCAGAACAACATAGACGCGATGGAAGGCTTCGCCATATCAGCAAACAAAACACATCCAATAACGAACAGCAAGTCAAACACCTATAAAGAAAACTCTCTCTCTCTCTCTCTCTCTCTCTCTCTCTCTCTCTCTCTCTCTCTCTCTCTCTCTCTCTCTCTCTCTCTCTCTCTCTCTCTCTCTCTCTCTCTCTCTCTCTCTCTCTCTCTCTCTCTCTCTCTCTCTCTCTCATTCAAAACTAACATTGTACAAGTTTTTTTTTCTCTCTCTCTCTCTGAAATCAGTAACAAAAGCTTGGACAAACTTGGCAGGAGCTGTCAAAAGTTTCCAACACAAAAAAATGCTGCTTTATTCGTACCAGAAACTGCTGTAATATAAGCAGTAATAGTAGTAGTAGTAGTAGTAGTAGTAGTAGTAGTAGTAGTAGTAGTAGTAGTAGTAGTAGTAGTAGTAGTAGTAGTAGTAGTAGTAGTAGTAGTAGTAGTAGTAGTAGTAGTAGTAGCAGTAGTAGCAGTAGCAGTAGTAGTAGTAGTAGTAGTAGTAATGGCAGTAAGATAATCATTTATTACTATTACTGTTGTTTTAATTAGAATAATCACGGAATCAAATTCAGTAACAAAAAATTAGGGAAGAAATTAAAGGATCACCATGAAAGGCATCACATGTGCAAAAGCTGAACAAAAAAAATATGAATGGGATGAAAATAAGAAAGTAAAAAAAAGCTGGAGCCTGGCCACCTGAGGCTACATTCCTGGCCTCCCACGTGTAGATACTGATGCTGCTAATTAAGTTTCTGAACCACCTGAGCGGCTGTTCAAAAATGGCTAAAGAGCTATTAAACCGAGGCGCGAGTCCGGCAGCACCGCCCTTCTTGCTCTCCGTAACACCTTGTTTCCGACGCCGCGTGCCGTAACTCACGACGAAATGAGGCCGGCCTATGATCACATAATCGCTCCCGACGCAGCAATTTGCCTAATATGAGAAAATATAAAGCTCAATGTTCGCTTCAATTTGTTTGTAGTAAAAGCAACAGGAAATTATGGTGTTTACGCATATATTTTTACATAATTAAGTCCCGAGTGGGCAGACTAAGTACGTCATCCTATCCAAACACAAATTATTAATGTTGAATTTGCTGCGCCTGTACGAGAATCTTTTTTATTGTTTAATAACTAATTACACCACTTCCTAATTTATTTGCTTTCATCGTTGAAGCGCTTTCTCCTCCATGACTCTAATTCAAAGCAAATACACACTAAAAATAAGCTGAAGTCAAGAATACACAAAATATGCAGTTTGCGAAATAACATATTAATGCCTTCATTTTCGGCATATCTCCTTCTGGCATTCCCCCGCCTACACACACACACACACACACACACACACACACACACACACACACACACACAAGACCATCAATCTTACTAAAGCAACAGGAAACGAGCAGAAGCAGAAGTTTCGTCTTAGTCTGCGTCCTTGGCGATCCAGGCACTGAAAGGATGAGGAGAAGCAGATACTTGGCCCGCCTTGCAACACACTCATGCACACACACTCACACACTCACACACGAATCAACACTCCCAATGCCAACACCAACAGTCCCTACTTCCTCGAGCACGTTTACTCAAGCCACCACGAAGCCAAGAAGCAGAGAAAGACATGTGGAGAGAGGAAAAGGGGAAAGAAGAGGGGGAGAAAGACACAATAAGAAAAAACTTAAGATAATTTCCCACGAGTGAGGAGAAAACACAGGAAAGTCGAAGTTACCAAGGCAGGGAGATTCATTACATAGGGAATTGCATTAAAGAAATCACGCTTAATCGAGTTTGGAAAGTAAGCGAAAAGAACGAATGAGAGAGAGAGAGAGAGAGAGAGAGAGAGAGAGAGAGAGAGAGAGAGAGAGAGAGAGAGAGAGAGAGAGAGAGAGAGAGAGAGAGAGAGAGAGAGAGAGAGAGAGAGAGAGAGAGAGAGAGAGAGAGAGAGAGAGATCCCAATAAACACGACGGAGAGCAAAATAAAAGAGGAAATATTGACTCAACAACACTCACCTGACTCCTACAAGTAAAGCATTCAGTGGTGATCTCCCGCCTCTTTCTCTCCGGAAACAGGTTACTTCACCTCCTCAAGTTTTATTCACCTCGTTCTGCAAAGTTAAAATGGAAAAGGTAAGGAACGGAAAGTTGAGCTTTTGTTCATGCTTGGCAGCATCAGAACAAGGAATTTTGTTACGTGCATGCATACATACAAGATGCACTCCTACGTTCATAACTACATTCATTCTCTCTCTCTCTCTCTCTCTCTCTCTCTCTCTCTCTCTCTCTCTCTCTCTCTCTCTCTCTCTCTCTCTCTCTCTCTCTCTCTCTCTCTCTCTCTCTCTCTCTCTCTCTCTCTCTCTCTCTCTCTCTCTCTCTCTCTCTCTCTCTCTCTCTCTCTCTACATATCTTAAATATAAAATCAAACAAATACTGAAACAAGAGTACAAAATCACCGAGATACAGGAACATAAGAAACGAAAGGAAGAATAAAACAAACCTGTCAAAAAATGCAACACGAAAAGAATTTCAAAACACGTGTAACAGGAAGCGGCAAAAAGGAAAGAGGGAAAAATAAAAATGAAGAGAAAATGAAGGATGAAGTATATATATATATATATATATATATATATATATATATATATATATATATATATATATATATATATATATATATATATATATATATATATATATATAAAACGAAAAGGTTATTAATTTTTACGGTGCAGACAATCCAGGGGAGAGGAGAGGAGAGTAAAAGAGAGAGAAGAGAGGGATTAAGAGTCATAATGCCTTTGGGTCCTCATCCATTATCATACCGAAAATATATTACACCGACACAATAATATATATAGAAAAAATCTTCATATGTCTTCCGTCTCCGTCTTTTTATATGGGAGCATGGGGAGGCAGGAGCATAAAGAATGGGTACAATAAATTACATGAAAAAAAGTAGGAGTGGAATGCGGAAAAGATGATGAAGGAAATGTGGTTATAATCAAGTATGCCGAGAGAAGTAATAGAGAGAAATATGAAGTGGAAAATCAAGGAAATATAACAGAACAGATAAGTATAAAAGAAGAAAGAGAAGTAAGAACACAAGAAAATATCGGAAGCTGCAAAAAAACGTCAGGTCTACAAGTGGCAGTCCCTCAAGTAGTGAATTAATAGAAAATAATCACAATAAATTATCTTACAAATAAAGGAGAGAATTGAGAAAAAGGAAATACACAGAGTGGATATACAGAAAGCGTATCGTTTCACCTTGGCAGAGAAAATAACGTCTCTCTATTTAGTATCGCAGGAGCGTGACAGGTAAGCTACACAACGACTCGAGGATAAGGACAAGGGGGAAAAACGCTTTCACCAGTTTTCTGGCTTCTTGGGTCCCATAATTTGGCCTGTCTACAAAATTCAAGGGAAAAAATGTCTTAGGCCTATCCACTTCCTCTCACGACTCAAAAATAATAGAAAACCTTCCCTAAGGCATAAGAAAACAGTGCACCTTCATATCTTCGTCGTCCTCCTCCTCCTCCTCCTCCTCCTCCTCAGTACAAACCCTTCTCTGCCCTCAGGAAATCTAGGTAACAGGGAAAAAAATGTCCAGAGATTTTCTAAAACTTAAGGTAATTCTTATTGCCTTTAGGGAAATTTCCTCATAACGCGGATAAAGAGGAATATTTACGATGGAAGGAGAAGTGAAAGGAGGGAGGAAGACGGGGAGTGTGAGTAAGGCGTATAGGAGATGGAAGGGGAAGGAGAACAAGGGAGGCTTACAGAAAAGAGAGGAGGAAGAGAGGCTCAAGGGGAATGAAGGAAGGAAACAATGGCGAAGCGATGAAGAAGAATGAGAGAGAGAGTGGTGAGGGAAGTGTTCATGTACGTGAGGGAAGATGAAGTCTGTGTGGGGAAATACTGGAGCGGAAGAATGAAGGAGAATGAGAAGAGCGTAAGGATCAGAGAACGTAAAGGAAAATTACGGAGTATACTCGTATGTAGGTGAGGGAAAGTGATGAAGAACGAAGATTGTATGAGCACTAGTGTTAAGCAATGTGATGGCGTGGTGAGGGAGGGAGACGTGGGATAGTAATGGCACAGCGAGAGAGAGATGGTCATGGGATGGTAAGGGAGAGAGGGGGAGAGATAGTAATAGTGATGTTATGGCGAGGCAGCGAGTCAACACTGTCCCAACACAAGAGACTGCAAGAATTACTGCACTGCTCCTCCTCGCACGCCCGAGACTTCTCTGTTCAATTACAGTAAAATACAAACAAAAAAATAATCTCTCGCCTGAACCCTCCCACCACCACTACCACCACCACCACCATCACCACCACTACCACCACCAGGCAACCATTACAGTAAAAAGGCCCACAAAATTTTACATCATACTTGTACCTCAACAATTTTACCAAAACACGTACTGTTAAGACTTTCAAACGGTTCGGTGTAATAAAAATAATACACTCTAGCCCCTTGCACGCGATTACCTGTTTTTACTAAGTAGTTTGTACTCGCACGCTGCATTTCCGACCTCGCCCTACCTCCCCTACACCCTTCCTTCCTTCTTTCCTTCCTTACTTCCCTCTTTTCTTCCTTCTTTCCCTCCTTTCCTCTTTAACTTCCAGCTGCATTCCCCGTAATGAATACAATTATGTGTTTGGCTGTTAATTTTACCTTCTGCTTGTGATATAAATTATTTGCCATGGCACTTGTTAAGCCGCTTAGTGGGAAATTGAACACAGCCTGAAGCCAAGCATTACTGTGAAAATACTCCAACTGTTGTGAATTATTAAAGAAAAATCTGGTCAAGTATCTCTCTCTCTCTCTCTCTCTCTCTCTCTCTCTCTCTCTCTCTCTCTCTCTCTCTCTCTCTCTCTCTCTCTCTCTCTCTCTCTCTCTCTGGTGGTATAACAGTTTCTCTCGAGAACAGGCACCTTTTTATTTCTCTCATTAACGTATTAATGTTCTTGGTAATTAATTATGATATTCAGCAAAGCACAGGGAGATAGTGGATGTGAAATACGTACATTGATGTACTACACACACACACACACACACACACACACACACACACACACACACACACACACACACACACACACACACACACACACACAGAGAGCCAACGGGACAGACAGACGTGGAAATGCAGCAAATCCCAGACTTCTCGCGAGTTTTCCCATCCCCTGCCAATCCCGCACGAACCCTGGGGGACCTGAGTGGCAGAGACGCCCCGCAAGAACCCTCGACGCCTCGGAGAGAAAGAACAACCTGCAGGAAGTTTGCTTGAGTGGGATGAACGTGGTGTTGTGTGGGATTCCCGCAACTTAGGGGCTCTGAATGACGTCAGCCAACTATCCAACGATTTTTTTTAGTTAACGAAGGTGCTAATCTCCCTCCCCCGACGGTCATTTGGTCTCTCTCTCTCTCTCTCTCTCTCTCTCTCTCTCTCTCTCTCTCTCTCTCTCTCTCTCTCTCTCTCTCTCTCTCTCTAAGCCTCGTTAATAGTTCCTTACCCTCGCCATCACCGTTGCCAGGTAAAGGGAGAGGGCTGAGTCTCGCCCAGGTGATGCTGACAGCCTTGAGTAATCTTTTCAGAAAGTTTGGTCTCGTGTTTCAATAATACGTTTTACGCTCTGCTTCCCTCCATGTTTGCTTCCTTTCCCCACCTCCCCATGACTCAGGCTCTCTCAGCAGGAGGGTGCAAAGTGTAATTTGGACGTTTCATACAAGTTTCCTTTACTTTTTATCAAAGTTACAGCTACACCTTTTTCTTTCTTTCTGAGTCTTTCAGCAACGCACCTTTTCTTGGCACCCCTTCAAGACTAAATACTGTGAACCGGTGCCATAATTCTCTTACAACTAAGAGGTTATAAGTAATGGCACCTTTGCATGAAAAGTAATTTTATTACACTTGTCCAAAGCGTCATAATTAAATGAGGCAACGACTTCCTGCATTTTATCACAGGCAACTCAATATTTCAGTACTTGGAATAGTCATGCGTATGTATATACCTGAGTACGCACACACACACACACACACACACACACACACACACACACACACACACACACACACACACACACACACACACAGGAGAAATCATTGGATATGCACTCCTCCACCAAACACGTTCTGTAAGTCCTGCAAAAGGCTAATGGGATCCTCACAGTGGCCGCCTCTCACCATTACACGAATTACCACAAAGGGCGTCCGCGAGGCTTCCTGACAGCCGCGACACAATAAGAGCACGCACGCACGTACGGTCAAACATTCCAACACTAATGAGTTTCTAGGAATGAAGGTGAAGTCAGACTGTTTCACAACCATCTTTTATCTTCTAGCAGTCGAACTTTGTAATTAAGGTGTGTGTGTGTGTGTGTGTGTGTGTGTGTGTGTGTGTGTGTGTGTGTGTGTGTGTGTGTGTGTGTGTGTGTGTGTGTGTGTGTGTGTGTAATAATAATAATAATAATAAACGGTTTATTATTTAGGCAGTTGACAAACTGAAAATGTACATAGGGGATGGGGAAAAACTTAACATTAATCCTAACGGTAAGACTAATCTAGGAGGGAAATACTATTGATTGATGGCTCGCACCATGGTGGGAATCGCACTGAGTCTGTACCGGTCCGTGCGCGGCGCCTTCAGGGGCGTTATTTTGTTGTGGTGTCTGGTGGCACGGACAGGGCGAGGCGCGTCGGGCGGCAGCATGTCTCTGAGACGCGGATGATGCAGTAGTCCCTTCCCAAACTTCTCCAGAGCCTCTCGGTGCCTGGTGGATATTCTGGACAGACTCAGGGTGGTCAGGGCTTCTTCATAGGTGGTGTATGCAGGGCCAAGGATGACCCTGCACGCCCTTTTCTGCACACTCTCTAGCTGTAGCTGTTGAGTGTGTGTGTGTGTGTGTGTGTGTGTGTGTGTGTGTGTGTGTGTGTGTGTGTGTGTGTGTGTGTGTGTGTGTGTGTGTGTGTGTGTGTGTGTGTGTGTGTGTGTGTGTGTGTGTGTGTGTGTGTGTCGCATGCTACATTTACATGGTGACAATACTTTTCCCTCAAATTCAAACCACTCTCTGGAAACGTCCCACCACTTGCTTAATTGACTTCCTATAACACTCAGCTGAGAACACTCGGCTCTTCACCTGTACTGGAGCGAGGCCGCCCCACTGCCATTCAGGAAGGAGCGAAGCAAGGCGAGGCGGGCCAAGAATGAATGAGGAGTTCCTTACAGGCGAGTAAGAAAGGAGTTAACACAACTAGACAAGAGTGTGCTCGGCATAAGCAAGCAGGCCACTGTCTAAAGGATAAGAAGAATGGATTTCGTGTTGGTGTTAAAGAGAAGCGTGCACGAGCTCCTATTTAGCGAGCGTTTTCATGAGAATAATTCAGTATACTTGTTTTGTCTCTCATTAATCGGGAGTGTAAGTATAAGGGATTACTCCACATTACTGCCCCAGACTTAAAGCAGAAATATCGCCTTACCGTGATTTGCCGTGGTTCGCCTCGTATGAGCAAGTGTGAAAAATGAGCCCTTATTTTGTTCAGGAGAATTAAGCGAGAAAATTCACAGTCTTAAATACTATTAAAGAGCAGTCCAGCCGAGGTTAATTAAATTACGACCGTAATACGTGGGTATGAAACGGCTCTTGTCATGAGTGATGCAACTTACGAGACGACAAGAAATTTGTAATAGCCTTAAGAATGTAGGTAATTCTGTCTCCATTAGCCTGAATTTTCAGTCATGAGAATATTATTAAGAGTAACCCACGAAATGCATGCACGCTTCTGGCGCCGCACTGGCGAGTTCCTATTTCTCTAAATGAAAAATTGGAACCACGCCCTCATACTATGACTCACTGTTGACGGAGAGGATCCGTCCAAAAGGAACGAGCGTCCGACTATGTATGTGGTCACAAGTGAAAAGGCTGCAAATTCCTGATGTAGAAAATTGGGATGCCAAATACTAACGGATAGAGATAGACAGATCAAAAAGACAGGCAGACTGACCAGCGAACAGACGTGGACACCTACGTTCAGTTGTTACGAGGCGAAAAGCTCCAACAAAAGAAAACTAATTCCTAACACAAACGGACACAAGCATTCCTTTCTCCGTGACAAAATGTGACATTCCTGCCTCACAATAATTAATTCCTTTGGAGAGGAACTCTGACATGCCATCGGATACCCAGCCTTGCCGTCTGCCCCTTTCCTCGCACACGGAGCGCAGGGTTTACTCGTTCTCAGCTACAACCCATTTCAAACCATCCAAGTGAATTTTATATTCCTCATCTTTCGCTATACACCACGTGTTCCTCGCCGACCCCAGTGGGTGGGAGTGGCTTGGGCGTTCTGCGCAGCTAAAGGGATCCTGCTGAGGCGGCAGCTGCGAACTACGAAAAATGATCCACTAGTACTATACGAGTAATAAGTTTAATGCGGCACATAATCTCGTTATGGACCACCATGCCTTCTATTATTTCATTTTTCCCTGTCGCCCCTAAGTATGTTAACTGGCTGAGCCTGGGCAATAAACGCGACGCCTACAGACCGGCACACGCTGTATACGAGCACGAGAATGAGTCATATTTGTTTTTTGTCACTTTGAAGTGAGTCACTGAATGTTCCTGAGACGCCGCAAGTCATGCAAGAGGCGCGGTGCTGAGTGGCTGACTGATCAACGCGGGGCGAGAAAGAGGGCGGGGGAACAGCGCCACAACGCGCCCCCTTCCCCACGCTGCTTGAAGGTGAAATGAGCTCTTATGTTCAGTGGCGAAAGCTGGAGAGCTGGCAGCGTCGACTTGATGACAAGGGCGGTCACAGCGTGCCTGGTGTGCTGGTGTGTCACGTCAGGAGGGAAGAGTGACGACGTCACGCTGTCCTTACTTTACTTTCACTTCTACTTCCATACGATAACGTTCCTGTGTAGCTGCCGTCCCTCGCGGCTCAAAGGGACCTAAGATATATGATGAAAACTTCCAATGTGATTTATATACTCGTGCTAGTTCTTTTAGAGAGTTTCGGAAATATATTTCATACTCATATTTTAGAAGCGACGAAAAAGTAAACCAAAATGAGTAAAATTTCACGCGCCGCTTCCGAGTTATGGCGAGAATAATTTTCTTCACAGAGGCACCCAATTCCATTCCTTGCCAATAGCTGCTCGGCGCTGCATGGGGGAGGAAGCGCCTGGCAAAGTTGCCCCAATATTATCTAGAAATCTTTATTTCAGTTCTCTCGGATTGTCCTTCTCAATCGGACAAGTGATTGATGAAGAAAACCACAACTCGTGAAAAGTTTCTTTCATTTGATTCTCTTTGTTTTGCTTTCCGCACTTTCTGCGAAATTTTTCCTCAGACTAAAGTTTTATGAGCAAGAAATAATAAGACTTTGGCAGGAGGAGGAAAGAAAGAAGGAAGCATGTAGTCATTTCACATTAATTGTAACCACCCAAAATGCACCAGCATCGAGCTGAAAAGAGATACTGCAACGTTGAGAACTGTAGCAATTCGTTATAGCTGTCCTTTATAACCGCCTATGTAAACACAGCGCCAGGGAGACCCAGAGAAACACAAAGCAATGATGATCCCTCTCAAATCCAGGAAGCACTGCTAAGCTTTTGTCTCCCACATCTGACAATAACACGAAACCCATTTATAAAATGAACGAGACACGAATTACTTTTTCACTTGAGCAAGACTAGGAAGATTTTTCCACTGCAAGAGGAAGCTGTGTTCAGCTGTGAAAGAGCAACAAGTTTCCGCGTCCCATGAGACTAAACCCAAACACAAGGCTGGTTTTCTGGTGGGGGAAGCCTCGTATTCCTTTGTGCTGAACCAACTTTGCAGCGTCCCACTTCAGGCCCCAAGTCATGCGCTTGCCAGAGCTTCAGCCACACTCGTGACCTGATCTTTGCCTGTCCTTCCCACCGTGAAACCCGTGAGGCTTCTGTCCAAGACAAGATCAACATTTGCACGGTGACGCTCGCCTACACCTCACACGAGGTGCCTCACGCGTGTTTTAGTATTATTATATTACTCATTATATAATACAGTTCCCGTCACTGTGAAATGTTCACTGTAAATGGATTATTATAACAGACTGCACATTGTACTTACAGACCGCGCCACACCTCAACATTGCATGCAGCACAAAACCCCAAATTGTGTTCTCGGAAAATCAACAAGGCCTGTTCGGAATATGCTACCAGAAA
The DNA here is from genome assembly GCF_035594125.1 of Scylla paramamosain. NCBI lineage: Eukaryota > Metazoa > Arthropoda > Malacostraca > Decapoda > Portunidae > Scylla > Scylla paramamosain. Next base: position 945,954 of record NC_087185.1, read on the forward strand.
CGCAATAAAATTTTCATACTGACTGTCCTGTTCAGCCTACACAGAACTAATCCGAGATGGAATGTAAATTCGCTGCCACATTTCCTCCCAATGAGGCTAAAATGACAGAACGCAAGGCACCTCTCTCTGGAATATTCCTCTAATCTCCCTACTCATTGCCAACGAATATTTGATGATTCCCAACTTTCACTCCCGCATAATGATTATCACTACTACTACTACTACTACTACTATCATTATGATCACTATTATCAGTGATACACTTGAAGTCTTGTTCAGTGACAGTGACCATCACAAACTTGATTGGAAACTGGTTTGCTGTGAAATTACACTCGTGTGTGTGTGTGTGTGTGTGTGTGTGTGTGTGTGTGTGTGTGTGTGTGTGTGTGTGTGTGTGTGTGTGTGTGTGTGTGTGTGTGTGTGTGTGTGTGTGTGTGTGTGTGTGTGTGTGTGTGTGTGTGTGTGTGTGTGTGTGTGTGTGTGTGTGTGTGTGTGTTTGTGTGTGTGCGCGCGCTTCACCAACATTTAATCATACCATCTTCGTGGGGTATAACACTAGAAAATAAGCAACGAATTGTAAAAGATAAATAAAAGGAAGAATAGCATTAAAAAACCTATAACTAAACAAGCAACAGGAGAGAAAATAAGGAGGGAAATAAAGAAAAAGAAAGAAGTAATGTTATACCAAATATTTTGCACAAAAAGTAATAAATGCCACTTGATCACGAGAGAGAGAGAGAGAGAGAGAGAGAGAGAGAGAGAGAGAGAGAGAGAGAGAGAGAGAGAGAGAGAGAGAGAGAGAGAGAGAGAGAGAGAGAGTTGCTATTGACAGTCGTGTACTGCAAACGGCCCCCTCCCCAGGCCCTCCACCAGCACCAATACACAAGTCACATCCTGCGCCTCCCTGCCCTCCCCCAGTACACTCGCGCCGTATATTCCACACTCGAGGATAAAGGGTCATATTTTCAGCCCAACACTGGCCTATTATTGCTATGGGTCGACAATAATGGAAGAGTCATAAGCATCCAGCATCAATACTGTGGAGTGATTCTCTTTCATAGACGGAGGAGCTTCTCTCGTTCTTTTTTCTCCTGCCTCCTTTTTAAAAACTTAGTAAATTTCACTCTCTTCAAAGCACTTTACTCAATCTCTCTCTTTCTCACTCCTACCTCCCTCCTTTTTTTTGTGTGGTCTTTACTTAATGGCGTCGCGGCGAAAGGCTTAAGCACCCACTGTGGGATGCTTAGTGGGAAGGCTATTGGAGGTGTGTGTCTCCCTGGGCCTGACCGACATGCTTAGAGTTCAGACAATGGCCGTGCTGGTAGTGGTGGTGCTCGTGGTGGTGCTAGTGGTGGTGGTGGTGGTGGTGGTGGTGGTGGTGGTGGTGGTGGTGGTGGTGGTGGTGGTGGTGAGGCAGACTATTCTATCTTCAGTGGTGTTATTGTAGCTTTTGATTAATGTGATCGGCTTTTTCGGCAAGTTTTTTCCATCTCCCAGCCATTGTTTTCCTCCTCCTTCCCCTCTTCCACTCCCTCCTCCTCCTACTCCTTCTCTTTGTTTCCCTCAATGACTGCTCCTCTCATCCTTCACTACGTCTCATCCACCTCTTATTCTCCTCATCAGCCACCACCAAAACCATTCCTTCCTCCACCTCTTTCTCCTCCACCTCCTTCTCCACCTCCTCCTCTTCCTTCACCCAGAGGCTCCATATCTCATTTTCAAACCTCCTAATGATTCGAAACACACTCACAAATCGCTTAATGGTCACTTTTCTCTGACAGATCATTAGTCACCCATAACTTAGACACGAGACTCGCGATGCACAGATTGACGAAGCTCTATACTCGTTACTTATTGCGGTAAAAAATTAATGTCTCTCTGTTTTTCCCGTATTAGCCCCAGTGTTCAGTATAGCTGGGATATTTCTTTTTCTATACCTTTTTTTTTTGTCTCTTTTTATCTGTCTCCGTCCCCCGCTGTGCCTCTGCCTTGCCCGACCCCTGGCAGGCGCCCAAGAAGGGGAGTCTTTCTCTCCTCCCCTTCTCTTTCTCTTTTCTTTTCCATTCTTATTTCACCCTCACTTCCTTTTTACTGTCTTGTCAGTCTCTCTCTCTCTCTCTCTCTCTCTCTCTCTCTCTCTCTCTCTCTCTCTCTCTCTCTCTCTCTCTCTCTCTCTCTCTCTCTCTCAGACACACATACACACAACTACTTTAGATACTAAATACAAACAGCGTTACGTCGTTCATGCAAAATGCAATACCCTTGTGTCAACTTAAACTTTCCTTCCTTACTTTCCATAATTTGTTCGTTTCTTCCCCTTTTCTTCCTCCTCTTCCTTCTCGCCCTCCTCCACCAAACACTCCTTCTTCAACATTCCCAACACTACCTCTTCCTCCTCTCCCAACGTCACTTTCCCTCTGTCGCAAATCGATGAGGAAGTTAGAAAAGAAGTTAAGGAATGTGACACTATCACAAATCCTGTCTATAGACGCCGACGAAGGGTATTGAAGCGCAAACTTTTCTCAACTGCAGGTACTCGAAAGAGAGAGAGAGAACGGGTGGGGGGTTAGATACACACAGAGAAACAGGCAGAAAGAGGAGGAAAGGAAACACAGGCAGGCAGACAGAGAGACAGACAGACAGACAGACGAGAAAATATTCAGGTAAAGACAAGCACAAAAACGCAGGATGAATCAGAGAAAAAGACAGAATAAGACGAGATAAAAGGGAGAGAGAGAGAGAGAGAGAGAGAGAGAGAGAGAGAGAGAGAGAGAGAGAGAGAGGGAGAGAGAGAAGAGAGGGAGAGAGACTGGTCAGATAGTTTTAGCTTTAGTTTCCCTTTAGTTCTGCTCCTCAGTAAATTATTGACTAGAGGCAGCTGAGGTCTATATTAGTCTCTCTCTCTCTCTCTCTCTCTCTCTCTCTCTCTCTCTCTCTCTCTCTCTCTCTCTCTCTCTCTCTCTCTCTCTCTCTCTCTCATAAACTCACCCACCCTCATTCACTTGTCTTCTTCCACCCTCTCTTCCTTCTCCCTCTCTTCTTTCTCCCCCAACAAACTTGCGTGGAATTTCCTCATTAAAGCTGCTGGGAGGCACCTTAAGTTCTCACCTGCTTATTCGGACCTACGTGCAGCCTCACTCAAGACCTGCCGTTTAATTAGAATGACGCGAAGCAATCGTGACAGACTGTAATTCACATTCCGAAATTCAAGGACGAACTCAGACATACTAATCAAAATAATGCAGTTTTCATTGTTTTTTTTTTTTTTTTTTTTGCAAAACGTAAATATTTATTGTCTTTTACGCAGTTCCCATACAATCTATAATTTCCTTGGAGACTTTAGATGCGAAGAAAGACGAGGGACTGCTAACATGCCTGGTGCTGAAGTCAATAATATGCAAACTGGCACCCTGAGTTTCACGTTCGTCACAGCTGCAGTCTTACGTCAGCTCGTGCCCGTGTTGGATTTAGTCACCCATCAGCACGAGGAGATGGAAGCTGCTATGATGCTTCAAGTGCTCCGAGCTTAGTTGCTGGCGGAACACGTAACTGTCACCTAGCAATGCAAGTAAGCAACGTAGCAAAACCTAAGGCTATTTCTTCTCCATATCAATATAACAATTTCTCATGGCACTGTCCTTAAATACTACCATGACAGATTATACTACTATACCCGCGAAATATCATTTGAAGAAGTAAAACAGCTATTTACATGTGCGTGAGAGATCAAATAAAACGGACACCTTGATAACTAAAGAACCAAGAAACTGATGCAATTGATTTCACTTGTCGAAAGAAATTTGGATAAGTAAAGATGCAGATTATGGTAATTGTTGTAATAGATTAAAGACCAGTTACATATGAAACAGGCCAGAGAAACTTTAAAGAAAATTAAGTGGGCCATTACACAGGCATTAGCAATTTTAATGACCACCATAACTAACTGAATTCTCGCTGTACCTGCTTTTCGAGCCGCAAGACAATGCCAACGAAACACTGTAATAATAATAATAATAATAATAATAATAATAATAATAATAATAATAATAATAATAATAATAATAATAATAATGACGACAACAACAACAACAACAACAACAACAACAACAATAATAATAAAAGTTGATGAAGTAAATGACTTTTAGTGTAAAGCCGATTTGCGGGAAAATGTTTTCGAGACATTCAAGCGACACTTTTCCTTACTTTCTGTAGCGTCTGTATCTCTCATTTTACATGACATACATATATAGCTTTTTTTCTGTACCGTAATTCATTAATCATCTTATTATTCACTTCATATTATAACTTTCTATCACCACACTACCAGTGGTACTAACCGTCACCTCAGTGTTTTACTGTTGTTCGCCTCGCCTTCTGGGAAATGCTTGCCAGAATCAACACAAAACTCCTGAAACAAACTTTCAGGTTTCGGTGTAGCACAACGAACATTTTGTCACCTTGACAGAGAACAATAAAGCAAACAAGCACGCCATTAAAAACCCGCCTCTCGTGAATAGTTTTCTCAAAAGCAGGTAGAGGCGCGACACTTGCTTCCGCCGCTCATCTTTTTTTTATTTGAGGACACAACGCACACCTGTCACCCCATTTTACACCCGACTCCACCGCTGAAGGCAATTCTGTCCCTGGACGGGAAAATAAATCGACAGGCCTGGCAGGGGAAGCTGATTTAGCAGTGGGACTCAGAAAGTGTTCAGCAGCAGCGGTCAGAGTGGCTCAGGAAGACCGTGAAAGCTGTTACTGGACGAGTTTACCGAAGCTGTTGTGGCCGAGGTCTGGAGAGGAACTGGCGTCCCTAAAGAAACTCAAGTTGTTCCTTGTATTGGTCTTTGTTTTCCTTCTTTGTCTTAAGGAGTTTCTTACTCCTTGAACTTTCAAATTACTTCTCGTCTTTGTCAGTACCTCCAGTTATCTTTTACATATTAACTTCACACTTCTGAACACCACAATTCAGACGCTACAACTTACATCACCACCACCTATCTTCATTTCACATTTTTCACACTTCCCTTCTACATCTCGCACTGTCAACCTTCTAATCTTTACCTTACCCTCTCTTCTTCAATTAATCTTTCCAACTCTACTTCATCTTCATTTTTGGCTCTACTTTCACCTTTGCTAATAACACAATTTTTGCCCCGCCGCCGCTACCAGCCCATCACACGCTCCACATTTTTTTGCTAACCATTTACTGGAGGCATAAAGAAATCCATAATCCTCTTAAACGTCGCATTTCGGGAAAATTTACAGCAACTTGGCATTATTCCAATCACGGTTTAATCAAGCACACACTCTCGCGCGATTTTTCTTTTTTATACATAAATTATGGGAGTGGAGATGCGAAGGGAACACACAGATTAGCGAATCAAGGTACTGCTGGTACAGTTTGGGTTCAGTAGTGTGTGTGTGTGTGTGTGTGTGTGTGTGTGTGTGTGTGTGTGTGTGTGTGTGTGTGTGTGTGTGTGTGTGTGTGTGTGTGTGTGTGTGTGTGTGTGTGTGTGTGTGTGTGTGTGTGTGTGTGTGTGTGTGTGTGTGTGTGTGTGTGTGTGTGTGTGTGTGTGTGTGTGTGTGCTTTCCGGTAATCACCAAAGTATTGCATAAGCCGTGAATAAATATTTCCACAACTTAAATGATTACATATTGAGTTACTCGACTTTGTTTCAAAGTTTCATAAATGAACCAATTATTGCAACAAACTAATTCACCTTTCAGTTAAATGGCACCAGTTAGAAACTTTGAAATTATAACAAGAATACGTAATGCACACACACACACACACACACACACACACACACACACACACACACACACACACACACACACACACACACACACACACACAGTAGAAAAGCTAAAGGTAAAAATTTCAAAAAGAGATATCCATGATAAAGAAAAGTCAGTCATAAGCAGATCAGAAAATGTGCGAAGAAACTTTTAACCTGAATGAAAAATGGATGAAAAATACTTCAAAACAAGCTGGACCGCGAAAATTTAGTAGCGAAACTATAAACGCAGTGACATTTTTCACAAAATAAAGCTTGGAAAAAAATAAGCGTCGAGGCGCAAATAGCCAGGAGAGAAAGAGAGAAACGAAATAGCGAGACTAGGGAAAAATAAAAAGTGAGCAAGAAAGATAAACGAAAGAAAATAACTTGGGAGTAACAAGCACAGTATAATTTTGGATCTATGAAAACCTCTCTCTCTCTCTCTCTCTCTCTCTCTCTCTCTCTCTCTCTCTCTCTCTCTCTCTCTCTCTCTCTCTCTCTCTCTCTCTCTCTCTCTCTCTAGTTGATGAGACGAGCAGGTTATTAGATCCTCTCGTCAAGACAAACACGGCGATACATCAACGCACCTGCTTGCTCTCCCGCACCATACACACTTGTCGTCTGCACCTGTGTATGCCATGCATGTCTACGTAAGCATTTTATCGCATCTCACATTACAAAAGTTTCATTTTCTTGTTTTGCAGTTTCTTTGTGATATTGCATCGGTTTTCACATCCCATTTTCTGCAATATTGTCTCCTCCTCCTCCTCCTCCTCCTGCAGTATTTTTTTTATCTCATCCTCAATAATTCATCCATGGAGACAATTAACAGTAAGAGTTCCTACTACTACCACTAGTATACACACACACACACACACACACACACACACACACACACACACACACACACACACACACACACACACACACACACACATACACTCAATAGTCTTGTTGCGGGGTTGTTTTCTTCGCCTCCAGCACGGCACGCAGGTCTCAGGCAGCGGCAATATTGCGTCGCGTAAATCACACACAACCACACAATGCTCCGAGAATAAGCGGCAGCGTCGGCTTGTGAGATTCCAGCAGAAGGCGTGAGCGAATCCCCTTTTTATTCTAGACTCCTCGGATTAATATTCTCGTATCTCCCTAACGAAGGTGCACTGAAGGCCGCGGAATAGGTGATTGGGGCCCGGAGAAGGTAAAAATGAGGAGGGAGGGGATATAGAACAGCAGACATGAGCTGTGGGTTAAACCAGAGAGGGATAGTGTGAAGGATGGTCGTAAGGATGATGCAGAATGAAGTAGAGATAGAAGGAAGAATGCTGAGATGTAAAGGAAAAATAGAGATATAAGTGATGAAGATGCGAGGGTTTGGAGAGACAAAAGAGAAGAGGAGATTAATTCCGGGAAAGGAATGCGAGACAATGGGAATACACGAAGAGTGAAAGAAAGAGGGAAAAAAGAAAGAGCAAGGAAAGACTGCTGGTACACGCAAAAATAAAACGGAGACCTACAATCGAAATTATAGCCTTGGAAACATCCATGGTATATAAATTACGAAATAAAAAATAAAAAAAATAATCAAACCCTTTCATCATGACTCCAAAAGCTGTGAGCTTAAAAATACATACATGAAGCTGCCATGAATAGCCACTGTCCTCTTTCTGTTCCTTGCCTTTGTCATACCGGCAAAACAGGTGACGACACACAAGGAGACACGCAGGCATGCCGCGCGCTATGCAGGACTTTCAGCTTACATGTAAATTACGTCTTTCTGCTATGTTGCTAAGCCCCAAAGTGCAAGGAATAGTGTCGCTGCCCTCCATACGAAATACCGCCACGGACTGACTGTCGCTTTGCTAACAAGAGCGGATATCTACTTACACATGTGGAACCAAGCACCTCTCACTTCAGCTCTGCCAGGTAAACGCGGCAGGGACAGACTCGCAAACGCACGAAGTTGACCTATTGTATAAAATTTACATGACCTCAATCGCGCGGGAGGTGCTACGGGTTTTATCAGAGCAAATGCCGGGAAGGAGAAGGTCAAATCTCGACAAAGTGCAATCCGTCAATACCGTGAACTTCAAAGAGGATGGAACGACCTTGGCGTGGGCGTACGTGTAGGCGAAAGGGGAAATGAACACCTGTGGGCGTTTAGGTTCTTACAGAGGTGTTTGTATACCAAGATAAAAGATGTCACCTCCTGGGATACTGTTGCAGACGTTCAAGAGTGTAGCAATGGACAGTATTAGGCAAGTATGGGATGCGTAGGTGTAGGAGGGCACTAGCAGAATGTTTATTGCCAGAAAGTTCAGGAAGTGTAAGGCACTGCTAACAAGCTTAAGATAGCGTGAGGGTGACGCAGCAGGGGAGTGGAAGGAGCAGGGTGAAGTAAAGGTGGTGTAGACAAAAGCAGAGGCAGGGGTGGGCTCGTGTTGACGTGGATGGGTGGAAAGTTCAGCCTACCACGCGTTCATAAATTAGCCGCCCCTGTCCAAAGCCTCTCCACAGCCTCCAGCCTACTTTGTCTCCAGCTACGCCCACAAACTGCTCCCCTACCAGCCCCGGCTCGGTGATGAATGAGTCCCACCCCGCCCTCAGCCAAAACACACACACACACACACACACACACCTCAACGTCACCCCAACCCCCTGCCCTAGCCACCATATATTTGCCATACTTCTCCCGACATCACTTTTTACTTTACTCCCCCCAAAATAGCCACCACCGCTACACTTATACCCTGAGCCTTTTCCAGACTGCTCCCTGCCCCTCTCTTCTCCTTCTCCTCCTCCTCTTCCTCTTCGACGCCCTCCTCCTCTCACCTCCCCCACCAACACCATTAATTCACCAGTTTTTTTTTTTTAACCTGATCAAAGTACTTCTCGCTGGAATATCATCTAATCTTTCCCATCCCGTGCCTTCAACGCTGGATTCTTCACTTTTTCATTCGTTAAATTGTTACTTTCTTTCCTTTATTCTCATCCTTCCAAGAAATTCTCTCTCTCTCTCTCTCTCTCTCTCTCTCTCTCTCTCTCTCTCTCTCTCTCTCTCTCTCTCTCTCTCTCTCTCTCTCTCTCTCTCTCTCTCTCTCTCTCTCTCTCGGTTCTTCCGTTCCCTTCTCGTACTTTTTTTTTCGTTTCAATCTTTTGTCCAGGCTTCCAGCGCTGCCAGTCTTTGTCCCTCCCTCCTTACACGTCGTCCCCTCCACATCTCCCCACAATCTCTCTCCACACCATCATTCAAAGTTTTCCTCCAAAATTTCTCGTCTTTTTTTCCGTCTTTGCCGCGCTAGCATCTCGACTCCTTTTTTTCACAACTATCTTACTCGTTGCCTCCTGACTCTCCTCGTTCTTCTTCTTTAAGAACTCCAAACTCAAGCATCCCTCACTTATTTTTTCCTGGTCTCACTGCCCTTCATCTCTCTCTCTCTCTCTCTCTCTCTCTCTCTCTCTCTCTCTCTCTCTCTCTCTCTCTCTCTCTCTCTCTGCTTCCCTGCCTCTCTCTTTATATAATCCCACCCTTCGTCTTCCTTTCTTTTTCTCCCTCTCACTCACTCCGAGCCGTGTCTGTCATTTTCTCTCCTTTCCTACATTGGTCTAGTCACAAGTCACCACCAGCACCCCTCCGCCCTCCCTCCACCTGGCGAAGAGGACAGACCCCTTGGGAGGCAATCCTCAAGTTGTTAGAATGACCCGCTCCAGAGATCGTGTGAAGCCATTCCTCGGCCCCATCGTCTTTCCAGTTTCCTCTCAGTAACCTCATCTTGCCTTTCCGTCCTTAACTTTATTTGGGACTGAATTTCTTTTAAAAGTGTGTGTGTGTGTGTGTGTGTGTGTGTGTGTGTGTGTGTGTGTGTGTGTGTGTGTGTGTGTGTGTGTGTGTGTGTGTGTGTGTGTGTGTGTGTACCTATTTTTCTCATATATTTATCTTTTTATTTTTTTATTTCTTACCTTCACGGAAAAAAGTTCGAGCAATTTCTTTCTTTTCTTTCTGTGTGCATGACAGCTTCCATATTTTTCCTCAGTAGTTTATTTGTTTCTTTTTTGACTCGTCTATCTTTTGCCAATTTCTTGAAAAAACATTGTTGACAGTGATACTGGCTCTACTCGTATTTGCCTTCTTTGTTTCTTTTCCAGGTATTGCACTACGATTTTTCTGCTTCATCTTTTGTTATTTTTATTCTCGGTAATTCATGAACGCACACATCAACAATATCTCTCGCTCTCTCTCTCTCTCTCTCTCTCTCTCTCTCTCTCTCTCTCTCTCTCTCTCTCTCTCTCTCTCTCTCTCTCTCTCTCTCTCTCTCTCTCAATTCCATTCAATAAAAGACTCATCTTCACACTCTTCCAAACTCTCCCGTGTCGCTCACCAGCCAACAACAGACAGACACAGAAATGCTGGAAAACCTAAACTCTCCCTCACCCACACTTACCCTTCCTCTCTGTCTCACCCCAGCCAGCGCCAGGGAAAAAATCAACATACACTTGGCGACACTTATACGGCCTGAAGCTCCCTGGAAAACCTCCCAGAGCCCCTACAGGAGACATGAGGTGTTACTGAGTGCTCCCCTGACCCGCCCTCCTACACACCTTTCCACCTGTTCTCATTTTCTCTCTTCCCCTCCTTCCTCTCTCGCTCTCTTTCTAGCTCACCCACCCACACGCCCTTTTCCTCTCTCTCTCTCTCTCTCTCTCTCTCTCTCTCTCTCTCTCTCTCTCTCTCTCTCTCTCTCTCTGTCTCTACCCTTAACAGTAAAAACAACTAACCTCTTTTCCCTTTTCTTTCTTTTTTTATCAATATTTAAATTACCAAGAACGATTCAAGCAAAATAAGTGACAAAAGGAGTAAATAAACACAAGTTTCTTCAATCCACATCGTCGAAGAAAAAAAAGGCAGACGCTTTCAAATAAATTACAAATGATTGACAATTTTTTAGCCTAAGAACAAAGCTCCTTTTAGAAACTGCATGCTTTTCTATTCCCTGTGTGTGTAATGTTTAAATAAAAGGCAGAAATCGCTATGAAGGAAAGGGAAGCGAAGGGAAGGGAAGGGAAGGGAAAGGGGAAAATCACACGCCCATTCAGCGCTTCCTAGTTCTGCAGAGTCGACCCAAACAAATATTGCACGCTCTCTGCCCATCGCTTTCCCGGGCCCGCTAATGTGGTGGTGGATTACCTGGGAGCAGAGGGATTGCCTACACCTGATCCATTTCTCCTCTGATTACTTGGTCGCTCGGGGAAAATGCTGGCTGTGAGTGTTTAATCAAGGTTTTCCGTGTGTGTGTGTGTGTGTGTGTGTGTGTGTGTGTGTGTGTGTGTGTGTGTGTGTGTGTGTGTGTGTGTGTGTGTGTGTGTGTGTGTGTGTGTGTGTGTGTGTGTGTGTGTGTGTGTGTGTGTGTGTGTGTGTGTGTGTGTGTGTGTGTGTGTGTGTGTGTGTGTGTGTGTGTGTGTGTGTGTGTGAGAGAGAGAGAGAGAGAGAGAGAGAGAGAGAGAGAGAGAGAGAGAGAGAGAGAGAGAGAGAGAGAGAGAGAGAGAGAGAGAGAGAGAGAGAGAGAGAATTCTAATTAATGTATTTTGTAATCATTTCCTTACTGTGCTGCCTAAGGTGTTGGCGGTACAGACACACTCTCAGGACATGTACCTTTAACACCTCCCAGGATTCTAGGCTGCTCGATAAACTTCCCAACAAAAGGAAGACCTAAACTAAATAAACCCCTTTGGGAAATTTTTGCTACATTTAATTAAGGGTACACTACATAACAATTCCAAAGCTCTATGTAACATTATTTATCTTCAGCACATTTCACGAGAATTAGTATAAAAGAACACACAACTAATTACAACTTCCACACACTTATTTGTAGCTACATAGTGTTATAACTCTCAGTGGCTCGCCCCCACTATTTATTAGTGTCAGCAAATTGAGACCAAAAGCTCCTAATTCTGAACACTGCGGCACTATTAGTCAGGGCACAACACTTTGTCCTCATTTCCCTCACAGAGTACACATCATTGAGGGAAACATAAGCACTATAAGCTACTCCCCCACACGAGGGCACAAAGACAAGTACAAAGCCTAACACTCCATTCTGACGCACTCGCTAAATCATTAACAATAAAGCCATCAGTGCGTCGTATTAAGGCAATGAAATTCATTAAAACAAACTCGGCAACGTGCACAAGTGAGAGTACGAATTGCCTGCCCCTTTTGCAATATTCATTTAGGAGTCCTCGTATTCAGTGATCTCATTAACGGCTGACAATTTAATTTCAAACGAAAACATTTACCGCACCAGGCCAGACTTGACTATGCACACACACCCACACATACGCACACACCCACCCACCCACCCACCCACACACTTAACGACTAGTTCATCTTCATAATGCTCTCATTGTGTAAAAAAGTAGCAAAGTAATCTACGCATCCTAATAGTTTAATGTTGAGCGTAAATACCAGAAGACAAGCCAACACTATAGCCGAAATAAAAAAAGGCACAAAACAAAGAGAGCCTAGTAACTGAGCGTTTAAGTTCATTTAAATTCAGTATTAAGGTGATAAGTGTTCATCTATTCTCCAATCCAGCTGTGAAATGAAGTCAGTCCTGACACTCATTTTTCTTCACTCGAATGAATTACACGTTATCCAGCCAAGGCCACTGTTTCATTCACGCCAGCCTGCTACATTTTTGTTATACTCTTAATTAAATTCATACAGTCTATATCTGCAAGGCTTATCACACGCAATCTTCACATCCATCTGAGTGGCGTTTATTTTACATCAATATGAGAGAGAGAGAGAGAGACAGAGAGAGAGAGAGAGAGAGAGAGAGAGAGAGAGAGAGAGAGAGAGAGAGAGAGAGAGAGAGAGAGAGAGAGAGAGTCTCCCTAGCTCCCCTTCTCCTTGAAACCGTCACCAGTCACAAGCAGGCACTAGTCACTCCTTCCTTCATATTTATCCCTCCGTAGACTTGTTCGCGCCCCAAACTAAGCTCTCCCTCTAGGGGCGTGCGCACGTGGGTGTGGTGGAGGCGACGTGGCTGACAAGACCAAGGCGCCTGGATTCCAATCAAGCAAAGTGATGTCAGTGCTATTGGTCTCTCGAGAGTTGCTAGACGCTCTCTCTCACGCTCGCTCAACTCGGCTCTTTCTCCTCCCTTTCTCTCATTTTCACACGACCTACTCTTCTCTTCACACTCGTGCTCACTCACTCGCTGACTCGCTCACTCTAGTTCAATCTCTTAACTTTTTTTTTCCTTCATGCTGACTCTCTCTCTCTCTCTCTCTCTCTCTCTCTCTCTCTCTCTCTCTCTCTCTCTCTCTCTCTCTCTCTCTCTCTCTCTCTCTCTCAGTCCATACCTCCTGATCTTTTCCTCATTTGTACACTAACTTTCCTCATTCTCACTCACTCGATCGCTTCCTCCCTCACTCACTTTTCTTTCTCATTTACACATGAATGCTAGTGTTGCCCTCATTCATTTCCATTTCTTCCCACCAAGTTGCGTAGTATATCCACTCCCTTCCTCTCTTCTGTTTCTCAATATTTTCTTAACATAATGAGTAATATTTCAAGTCGATTTATGCTTCCACTCATCACCTATAAACGTAACTGTCCTTCTCCCTCCCTCTCCGCCCGTAATTTACCTCTCCTTCGTTCCCTCTCCGTCACGTCGCTTTCTTCCATATAAACTCTTACTTTGCGAAACTTAACCCCGCTATTATGCCATTACCATCGGATTTGCAAGCATTTCATCCCTCTCTGCGCCTTTTCTCCATTTCCAACACCTCTAAAATTAAGAGTTGCAGTAGAAATGTAGTCAAGCTTCCCTCCCTCCCTCTCTTCCCTTTCTTTCTTGCCTTATCTCCCTTACAGTTTCAGAGTCGATGTAGTAAGCTGAATAAAGGCATCTTGGTCTCTGGGTTTTGTTCAGCAAAGGACGAAAAAGAAGAGAAGGAAGAACAGCAAGGAGGAGAGTATAAGGATAAAGAGGAGGAATGGTAGGGAGGGGGATAATGGAATGTGGAAGAAAGATAGAGGGAATGAAGATAGAGCGGAGAGAGATAGACAAAATTCGAATAGATGACACAAGAGAGAGAGAGAGAGAGAGAGAGAGAGAGAGAGAGAGAGAGAGAGAGAGAGAGAGAGAGAGAGAGACACGAATGTTGAAGTGTGGGAGTTTTAGCGAATTACCACAGTTCAAAAGTGAGTGTGCTTGCATCTGCTGAAGGATTAGGCTAATGAATCATATTTTTGCATCTCTTTTAAGGATGAGACTAACGAGTAATATCTGCTTAAAGCTCAAATACTAGACTGGTGCATTATATTTTTGCAACTGTTTTAAATCCTTTTCTTCGGCCTGCTTTAAGTTTTCTCAATACATTTCAAGCTCAGTAATATCATACGAGCGACTCAAGTTACGCTAAAAAAATTGTTTCCATTTGTAGCTCCTGGAAATTGTAAAGTTCGTCTGTTCGCTGGAACGTTGCCGAAATTATGGAGTTTTCCGAAGCATAATTGCTCACCAAGGCTGTCTGCTTAAATATAAGTGAAAACACACACACACACACACACACACACACACACACACACACACACACACACACACACACACACACACACACAATATGCCAAAAGCCCAGACAAGGTTCATTAAATCACGCACATCGGAGCATCAACAAAAAAAAGTATACTGAATTCGCAGTTCCCTCATCACCGGGAGCAGGGAGAACGAGAATGAGGAGCAGGAAGAGGAAAGAAGAGGGAGGCAGAGGCAGAGCTAATGAGACGAGGAGGAGGTTTGTCAGAGGTACTCCAGTGAAAGACGAGTAACGAGAAGGGAAGAGGTGAGGGCGTCTGGATGCAGGCAGAGGCAGTGGTGGGAGAGAAAACTCAGGTAACGAGATACAACAGCTTCACCTGAGCCCTATAGTACGGTTAGTAAAATGTTGAAAAAAGAACACTGAAAACAATCCGAGAGCAAAGTAATTAATGCATTGGGGTGTGTGTGTGTGTGTGTGTGTGTGTGTGTGTGTGTGTGTGTGTGTGTGTGTGTGTGTGTGTGTGTGTGTGTGTGTGTGTGTGTGTGTGTGTGTGTGTGTGTGTGTGTGTGTGTGTGTGTGTGTGTGTGTGTGTGTGTGTGTGTGTGTGTGTGTGTGTGTGTGTGTGTGTGTGTGTGTGTGTGTGTGTGTGTGTGTGTGTGTGTGTGTGTTTGTGTGTGCCTCACTAGCATTTCGGCAAATAAGATAACCTTGGTGAGCAATTATGGCGCAGGCTCCGCAAACAACATTCTTTCGGCACAGCACTCCAGAGAATGGAATCAAACTCTCTAATTTCAGGGAGCTACAAATGAATTTTTTTTTTCATTGCAGTTTGAATCGACTGTGCGATATTACTGACCTCAAAATAAACGAGAAGACAGAAATAAAAAGAAAGGGAAAGTATCTCAGCCAACGTTCCCATGAACATGTGATCAGCACAGTAAGGAAGCGTAAAAAAATATGTAAATCAAATTTTCAATTAAGAACGAAAAATTGGCGAAAAGGTCGATTATGAAAGACAAATGGTGTTACAGATCACGGCAGGAATTCCTATAACTCGGTAAATGGAAAGGCTAAACTCGCACCCCACCAGACCCGCGCCCCACACACGACGAGCGCTGCGACACTACAACCCATGGTTCTCCCTGACGCGGGTGCCCCTGAGCCATGAGGACCATCAGAACAGATAGCGCCAACCGGCTGCAACTTCCCATTTTGTGGACGATTTCAACGCCTCTCGTTCAGCGCGACAACGCTGCATTTGGCGCACCACCAATCCCCGGGACTGCTGCCCAACTGACTCAGGTTTATGAAAGTCATCCCATCATAGTACACGAGATTCTATGGTTATTACGGCAGGGAATACTGTTATACTTATCTCAGCACGTCAGTGACCCCAACTACGTACTTAGCGGGCGGCGGGACGGAGGACGGTGGCAGGCGGGGCGGGTCTAGTCAATTCTGAGGGTGTACGTGGCAATAAAATCTTCCAGCAAAGCGGAAATATGTCTCCCTCATGACTAATAAAGATGATGAGGATCTGAAGCAATGGAGCTACGTACCTTCTCTCTCTCTCTCTCTCTCTCTCTCTCTCTCTCTCTCTCTCTCTCTCTCTCTCTCTCTCTCTCTCTCTCTCTCTCTCTCTCTCTCTCTCCCTTTGTATGGCTGTACCTCTCCTCTCCCTCCCTTTGCAGGGGTGTGCCTCACAACGGACAAATGATTACAGTGAATCAGGTGTGGGGCATGAGTAGTTCTACTTACATCACTGTCAGCACGGACGCTCATTTTTTCGTGCAGCAAATATCTAATTAAACAGCTGCATCGAGTATCGCTCCATGAATAGAGTAGCTCAGTAAGATTTGACACTAACAAACGCGGTCATAAAGTCTGGGTAAGATATACCTCAACCATTTACGGATATCAGGCTTCGCTCTGACTGATTCTAAGCCCTCACGAGTTTCGGATGTCGGCCTCGGGATTGGGAGGAGAGAAGTGGTGAGGAAAGAGAGATAAGAGGTGGAGAAGTTGGGGAAGAGAGGATCACTCAAGATAATACTCATATGAGCGACTATACGTAGAACATTAATAAATTATTTACTCTTATTCCAGTGACGCTTCTCTTTCTCTCTCGTTTCTAAGTCGCAGTAGCAACATGATGCTCCCTCGTCTCTAAGTCACAGTCGTAACATGATGCTCCCTCGTCTCTAAGTCACAGTCGTAACATGATGCTCCCTCGTCTCTAAGTCACAGTCGTAACATGATGCTCCATCGTCTCTAAGTCACAGTCGTAACATGATGCTCCCTCGTCTCTAAGTCACAGTCGTAACATGATGCTCCCTCGTCTCTAAGTCACAGTCGTAACATGATGCTCTCTCGTCTGCTAAGTCACAGTAGTAGCATGTTGCTCTCTCGTCTCTGTGTCACAGTAGTAGCATGATGCTTTCTTGTCTCTAAGCCACAGTCCGTAACATGATGCTGCTGGTCGTGTTTATTTGAGAAAGCCTTCACAGGTCACACAAAGTGGTGCGATGTTGTTGTGAATACTGTAGAATATGATATTGTTCTCATGCAAAGAACATTCAATTAACTGAGAGTAACCGGAGGACAGGCAGAATATCAAACACACAAACGATTAGGAGGCACTCACATGGAATGACAAAATTAACAAATGCTGAAATGTTACTTATAGAAAACAGAGACATCCAGCAGCAAAATGAGCAACAGTAGACACACCGAGGAATATAAGTGACGCACGACATGCACCCCACTGTCTTACGCGGCGGCCCATCACACACTGAGGCACTCATGCAATTATCATCTTCATATGAACTCGAAACAGGACGTGCAGTAATCCAGGGAGGGCGAGGCAGCGACGTGCCCGCCAGCTGGCGATTGACAGGGAGGCAACGAGCTGTCCCTGACGTGGCACCAGCTGCGGATGAGGCTCCCTTGCTTGTGTAACACCCATTTCACCGCCATCCACCCTGCTGCACCCATCACCACCACCACTGGCATCCCCGCCCATTCCATATCATTTCCCCCCCACTTCATATCCGCACCTCCACCCACCACTAAAGTTTGCGTGCGCCCATTCCACATAAACACGTCAGCTGGTCCACATGCGTGCACATTCCAACATCAACAATACCATCCACCACTAAGTCCACACATTCCACGTAAACTCTCCCTCCATCACTTCCACATCACAGTTCCCCCGCTGCTCCACGCCTTCCTCGCCCAAACCACATTACCATCCCATAACCGCCTCTCAGCCACGCTCGCCGCATTAACATGCAAACTGAAAGAAAACGCACGCACATGAAACTTGAATTTCACTACACAGTATTCACTTGAGCTGCTCAATAGTGAGTCATGTAGACAAACAACACACGGTAATTTTATTTCCCCGGTGATGTGCCGAGCCACAAGGTAAACCGGAAACTAATGCCTGAAATCGTAGCCTCACCAACATCAACACAAGTATTATTAATATCATTATGCATATATAAAAGCATTGCCAGAACCTATTTGGTACACGCATCTCATTCCTTGTCTTCCCACACACAATACGTGGACCATTTTTCACACGAGCTGGCTCTCAGGGGGAGAATATCCGTACAGTATATCTCTGCCAGAAGCTATTTGCTAGACGTATTTCACTTCGTCTTCTCACACACCATACGTGAACCATTTTTTCATCCGAACTGGATTTTCAGAGGAAGAATATCCCCATATCTCAAACTATTCACTGAGTTGCCAAACTGATGCTGATTTTTCGTGTTGATTCAATACTTGATAAAGCCCGTACATCTTCATAAGCAACAGTGAGTCTTGACTTGCCTTAAAAAAAATATATGATCATTTGCATCACTATATGTATGCGAGTAATCTGTATAACCTACAGCAAACCTGTACGAGTGCTTCCTTGTATACAAACATAAATCATCCTGGCACCCCACTGTACTACTCTTCCTAAATCCACTTCTCTGCTCAGCCTCCAGACCCTGCCCCGCCTATCCAAACCATCACATTACCTAGAGTACTCTAATCTCAATAAGCTACCCGGAAGACAATTCTCCTCGCTCTCAGCCACCCACTCCCTCTACATCCCACCTCATCACTCCACAGCTCCACAATTTCACCAACCCGCCACCAGTGCCATAACCAGCCAGCCACACCTAACAATTCCCAAATCTCACGCAACACTTCAATAAGGCAGGGCTTGGCTAGGGTCGAAAAGAGGGGTAGAGGGAAAGTTCGGGAGCCAAAGTATCCACCTGGCACGGTAAATTAAATGGATCTGACTCAACTGGAGGCAAGATGGATGCTGCCGTTCATCAGCGCCGCAGGCCTGACCTGGTTGTTGGGTGAGTCATGCTTTTCAATCTCGCGCCAAGACAAGTTCGCGGCCCTGCGGTGTCTTTGAAAGGGGGCGCAGGTGGAATGGCGGAAGGAATAGAAGGAGGGGAACTTGAAGGCCTAAAGGGAACGGAGAAAAATAACTGACTGAAGAAGAGGGACTAGAAATGGAATGAGGGAAGGTTGGTGACATGAAGGGAAACTGGAGAAAAATGAAGGAAAAAAGGTAGTTTGATGTGGAGAGGAAAAAGGAAAAGGGAAAGGGAAGGAAAGGAAAAATTAAGGTATCGACTGAACGAAAAAAAGATAAACCAGAGAAAAGTTAAGGTGATACGACTAAAAAAAGGCCATGGAAAAAATAAGGCAAGGGAATAGAAAGGGAATGGAGAAACGGGAGGAGTGAAAGAGGAAAACGAGAAAACAAGGAAAGAGGAAAAGACGCACTCGAATCCAGATAAGGAAAGGACGACAGGCAGAAGAGAAAAGGGAAATGGAAAAAAAGGATAAAAAGACGCGATAAAAATGTTGCAGTGGAAGGAAGGAAGTTTAAAGTAATGAAAGAGAGGAGTATATATTTACGTAGTGGTGGTGGTGGTGGTGGTGGAGGTGGTGGTGGTGATGGTGGAGGTGGTGCAGTCGTTTGTCTTCGCCTGAGTTTGCGTTTAATTACGTCTTTTTGGTGAAACGAATCGTATTTTCTCCATATCAGTAGCAAAGTAGTAGTAGTAGTAGTAGTAGTAGTAGTAGTAGTAGTAGTAGTAGTAGTAGTAGTAGTAGTAGTAGTAGTAGTAGTAGTAAGTAGTAGTAGTAGTAGTGGTGGTGGTGGTGGTGGTGGTGATGGTGGTAGAGCAAGGTAACATCCCCCTTTGTAAACTATCATTTTCCCACACCAGCTTCACCCACGTAGCTAAAAACGTAAGGAAATATCATGAAAACAAAATAAACTAGTATGAAATGTACACACAGCATTTTCTCCAGTGTGTTTCTTATCTAGTTTATTCTCCTTTATTTTTCCTCCCCCATTTACTGGCTCCATGTTATTCCATTTCGCTTATTTATTTACTGGGTGACTCTCTCCCTTTCCTACATTATTTCATGCTCCCTTTACCTTTTTCTCTCTCTCTCTCTCTCTCTCTCTCTCTCTCTCTCTCTCTCTCTCTCTCTCTCTCTCTCTCTCTCTCTCTCCTCTCTCTCTCTCTCTCTCTCTCTCTCTCTCTCTCTCTCCCTCCTGCCATCTTTCACACTCATCATATTTCATCTCTCTCCCTTTCCATTCCCCCCTTTTCTCCCTCCCTCCCTCCCCTTCCCTTCCTTCTCTCAATTCTCACTTTGCAAATTCATTCTTCCTCTCTTCCACTTCCTCTCCTGTTACCTTTCATCCTTTTGTCAATCATATCACTTCCATCTCCTGCCGTATTCATTTACCTCTCTCTCTCTCTCTCTCTCTCTCTCTCTCTCTCTCTCTCTCTCTCTCTCTCTCTCTCTCTCTCTCTCTCTCTCTCTCTCTCTCTCTCTCCCAGTAGACATGAGCACTTCAACTTAATTAAAGGACCTTTATCCTTTTCTCCCTAGTTCTATTTCTTTGCTCCTCTTTCACCTAATTTCCCTCTTCTCCTCTAAGAAGGAACATTATATAACAGTGAGATGGAAGAAGAGTGAGTCAGAAAGTAATCAACTAAAAGGACACGCACCTACGCAGCAATGCAAAAGTAGCAGTAGTAAAGTAGTTAATAAGAAAAAGTAGAAGGAGAAAGGAGTAAATATTTATTGATGACAAAGTAATCTACTCTAAGAGGGATAAGGCGTAAGTTTTCATCTAGTAAAAGTAACGATTGAAAACATGTGAATAAAAAAAATATTGGAGGACAAAGTAACAGGTAGGGAGTGATACCCTTGTTTTCAGGCTTTACCTTTAACGAAGACAAAGAGAATGAAAAGGGAGAAAAAGAAAGAGAGGAGTGACAGCATAAGAAACTGGAAAATGTTGGCAAAGATCGGAAAGGGCAGGAGAACCCGAAGATTACAGGAGAAAATACACCAAGAAAACAACACTTCAGAAAATACAGAGCCAAGATATATTGGGAAAGAGAGAGAGACGTGTGCAAGAAACGGAAAAGAATGTAACGAGAATATAACTAAAATGAAGAAACAAAAGACAATCAAATCAGACAGTGCAAAACGAAACTTTCATCAGAGAGACAGCAAGAATCAACTAATAAGACAGATCTAAAAGCAGACTAGAAATTGATTAAACAGGACAAGACTAATGGGAGAGAGGATAAAGAAAGTGGCAGAGATTCGGACAGACGCAGACAGGCAAGAAAAGCGACTTACACAGAAGCGAAGGAGAAAGCAAAGGAAGGAAGTGGAGATGGTGAGGAGAGGGAAAAAGGGAGAACAAAGAGGGAACGGAATTTGGCGAGCATTAAGTAAGACGAAAGGAAGAATGAAAAATAGAACATCAAGTGTGCGTGGACGTTAGAAATATCAGTCTCACACAAAGGCAAATGATAATAATAAGAGAAAAATTACGTTTACAAATATCAGTTATCAAACATCACGAATCACTGGAAAAAATAACATAAAACCAACACGTTCAGTGGCAGGTAGTAGCTTATCTAATTGAATGTTCTGTAAAGACTCTACGAGCTTGCACATTTGGGTAACACAAGAATATTAAACCAGGCTAATACAAGTTCGTGTGTTGACGTAGAGATATGATTACGAGTAAATTGGGCTTAAACTAGGCTTATCATCTCGGTTTTGTATAGGGATAGATAAATAAGAAATTAAAAGAAAAAACTACGTGGAAAAGAAAATCAAAATGCTGAGTGATAAGGGAAACCATTATTGGGACGAAAATCAAGGAATTACAGAAAGCGAAGAGATGAGCGAGAAACAGCAAATAGCCATAAATTACGCGATAGAGACGAAGAAGAGAGATATGGCGCAAAGATAGAATTGATGAATGGCTTAAAAAAAAAAGGGAGAATGAATGATGAGGAATATAAATTACTGAAAGTGAAATGACTGAAGAGAATGACAATGGACAAGAATAAAAAAAGACCAAATAATGAAGGAGGGGTAATGATGCGCACAGGAGAATGATGAGGAACAAAAAAAAATAAGAACAAAAAGGCAAAAGGGATAAGAAACGACATTGAAAAAGACAGACGAGTTAAAACATAGGAAAACACTTTTTTTTCTCCGACACTGGCGCTGTCTGTCTGTCAAAATTATCTTTCAGTTTCCTTTTTCTCCTCTTCGTTTTTAGCCCTAAAATTTCCATCAGAATCTACTTTTTCGTGAATTAACACACTTCTTGCTCCTCCAGCTCGTTTTTTCCCCTCCTTCCATTTTCACTTAATTCTTTCCTTACTCCTCTCCCTTCTCGGATTATGTGATAGGCTGGCGGGTCTTCCATCATGCGGCTAAACACAAAACTTTATTCTCCCCCTATATAACAAACGCTCGCATCTCGCCTACGCCACCACCAGTAGGCACAAGACACAATTCATCCACCATGCACATCCACACATCCACCATATCCAATTCACGCCACAAGTCACCTTTACACGCTTTTCCAGACTGCCCTCCCACAAAATGAACAATTCGAGTAACTTTTTAAAAACTAATTCCTCCTCTTTTGGCTGTGGCTGTGACTGTGGCAAAATGCATTCCACTCTCCAACCTCCACCATCCATCACCTATACAGAACCCCTACAATACCTCAACTTCCCCTTTTCACAGTTACCCTCCCTACCCAGTCGTATTCATTAACCCTCCTCCCCCACAGTCATCCCATCACCCTCACCCATACACCCTTCGTAACCTTGTCAGCAGCCTCTTTATGGGCCACTCTCTCCCTTCTCAATGTCACAATATATTACGATCAATCTCCACTTCGAGCTCCCTTCGACAGTTCACAGGGAGAAGACGGGGTGATTCTGCTCACTAATGGGGAGCCAGATGAATAAAGAATGGAGCCACGTGGGTTATGAGACAAGGAGGATACGCAGAGCAGGGACCATGATGAGGGAATGTCTGGGAAGCGAACGAAGATCAGTAAATGAGAGAGAGAGAGAGAGAGAGAGAGAGAGAGAGAGAGAGAGAGAGAGAGAGAGAGAGAGAGAGAGAGAGAGAGAGAGAGAGAGAGAGAGAGAGAGAGAGTCCCCAAGTAGTCTTCAAGAAACTTCCATTATCATCCTTCCACTCATCTTCCTTTTTATTCAGTTCTCTCTCTCTCTCTCTCTCTCTCTCTCTCTCTCTCTCTCTCTCTCTCTCTCTCTCTCTCTCTCTGGATTAGAAGGTGTACCAATAATTCTACGTAATTTCCATTAACACACACACACACACACACACACACACACACACACACACACACACACACACACACACACACACACACAAACTCCTGAAATATGACTTCAGGAAGCCGAGGAGTTATGTTTATTCCAAAGTAAAAGCAAGGGGAGGAGAAATGCGCGGCGGCATTACACTAATGGAAGTATCTCGCACCCCCTCCTCCAGCATTATCATCCCTCAGCGCGTGTCTGCCTTTACTGATCTATTTGCATTGCTCTCTTGAACTATTTATGGCTCCCGTAAGCATATATTACCACCTGGATGTGTTTATGAAAGTGTTCCCCTCATAAACATCAGTCTACCATCATGACCATCGTCATTATCACCACCACCACTGATGGAGGAAGCAGTCTTGCCAACTACGACAATCTCTCTCTCTCTCTCTCTCTCTCTCTCTCTCTCTCTCTCTCTCTCTCTCTCTCTCTCTCTCTCTCTCTCTCTCTCTCTCTCTCTCTCTCTCTCTCTCTCTCATACTAGTAGTTGGCTTCCACACCACTGACCTCCTTGAAGTGCCGTGGGAAAAGATTCCTTGTATTCAATAATGCCAGTATCCCTGTTTCACCACTACGCGTCTCTTCACAAAGCTGCAAACTTATCATCTCAACTGTTGGTGCATCAGTTTCAATAACGTGTGACGTTCTACACAGTCTCTAAATACCGTCGTTTCCCCTTATTTCTTTAGGTTACTACGTATTAGAATAAGTTAAGTGCATCACCACTCTCCTTTCTGTGCTCCCACTACGTAATGTTTTCTTTCTCTCATCCCTACTCAGTCTGCCTTACTAATGCAAGATTCAAGCAGTGTCTTCAGTCAAGTCTCCCCCTCTCAATAGCAAGGTGGACAATCTCTGAGTCTCCTGTCGTTCGTGCTCCCAATAACCTGAGCTCCTTCAAGAGAGGAATATCACAGCACATTGGAAATCAATTTGGTTTCGGAATTCAGAACTGTCCTCATCCTCTTATCCCAATGTCGAATTGAAGAGCAGTTTTGAATTGTACAAACACACACACATACTACCACCACCACCACCACCACTGCCGCCTGGAGCCCGCAGCACAAGAGCGTCTTTCGCCTGTTTGCCCTGCGCCCAAAATTCACTCCAAGGTGGAATGGCGGCTTTAAGATGAAGGACGTTAGAGTACTCGTAGGTCGCAGGATATTGGAACTCAGTATCAGCAAACGTCACACTCCCCAATCTCCCCACTTCCTCTCCTACCTCCCCATCTCTACTCCCAAACAATTCCATAGTTTCCATAGTTTCCCCTACATTCCTCCAGTTTTCTGCTTTCCTACGACCAGTTCTCATTTTCTATCATCCGTATTCTTTACTCTACTTCCCTCATCATCATTTTTCTTTTCTATCTCCCCGTTTATCATCTTAGTCTCCCCATCTCATCTTACTAAGCCTCCTCTTCCCCCGCCCATTATGCTCCCCGTGTTCCCCGCTCTCCTGTCAACCTCTCCATTTCCCCTCCCGTCTCCCCAACCCTGCTCACCCTTCCTCTCCTCCCCCTGTCCTAACAAACATCAAGGACCCGCCAGAGGTTTGGGAGTGTTGCGGGCATAAGCATGATAATGGTAATGCTTGTGGTGGTAGTAGTGGTGGTGGTGGTGGTCGCGGTATGAGAACAGTGAGAGGGAATTGTGGCTGCTGACGATGCTCTTGAATGCTTTTGCCGCTGGTGAGTTAAAATAATTTTGTGGCCGCAGATTCCAATTCGTATTTTTATCCGTAATTTCCTTCTGACTTCTATTCGTATCAAGTTTTACTATAACAATTAAGAATTATAAGCTATAGCACTCCATAAGTTCAAGTTAATAAACGCTACAATACATCACAAACTAAGGTAAATTAAAGTCAAGTGAAAACAAAAACTCCTGAGGAACTAAAACAAAAAATTAAATAGCCACAGCAAAGAGCAAAGTTCATAAAAGCTACGACACACCACAAATTAAAGTCAACAAAGCAAAAAGTTGCCGCACATCACAAACTTAAGACAAACCAAATAAATAAACGCAATAACAACCCGCGCAGGCTGCGGCGTCCACAGCTGAACTCCGTCGCGGCACAATCACTGCCTAAAACAACAACAATAAGGCATTAAAGGTGGACTTTCCCCTCTGCTAACTTCGCCTCTCCCGAAATTGCTTTATAATTCATGGCAGCCTCACACCAACAGGAATTCCGCGTCTGTTGTGTAAGTTCTGCCTTTACACGCTGAAAGAAAGATGTATATAACAGTCATCGCCGTGGAACTCGAACTAAAGTTTCCGTCCGTGAGAGAGGCGCGAGTTACGAGGGAGATAAAAGGTTTCGCCACGCACTGGAGTTGGAGAAATATCGTTTTCAGGGCAACACTGTCTCATTAGCCTCCACAGCCGCTTCCACGGCTACGGCTTCTCCTCCTCCTCCTCCTCCTCTGTTCTGTTCTTCCTCCTCCTCCTCCTCCTCCTCCTCCTTCCTCCTGCTCGTCAATTTCCCCTTTGTTATCATTATCGTGTTCCTCTCCGTCGTGCTCGTCGTCCCGCACCGGCCCCAGATAGCTAATGAGAGAGCCCCTTCATGAGTGGCTCCCTCGTCATACCGTAGTCCTCCGTGTAATTAAATAGAACCATCGCGTAGGGCCGATCACCATCCACCCAGCCAGCAGCACAGCAGCCAGATAGATAAGCCCGCCCCTCGCCGCCGCCCTCCATCAATCACACGCATTATGTAAACGAGTAAACATGCCTGAAGTCTGAAGCTAAATGGGCCATACATTCATCTTCATTTTCAGGGGGAAACGTGTAAAACAGGTGATGCATCTTGGTGTAATTATGGTTATTGCCTGTACTTTAGATATATAGACAGGCAGACAGACGGATGGACAGCCTTGATTAAGTTACTGGTAATGCGAGCCTTTCTGATAATGTGTTGTTCTGTCTGGGTACACTGATGTCATATAATGTAGTGCAGTGCAGAGCAGAATCAGACGGTCTTGATTTCCAGTCCGTTCCTTGTACACAGACAGGTACAGCGGTATTGGAGGTGCCAGTGGTAGCAACAGCGGAGACGGTAATGGTGGTAATTTGGATTGCAACAGTGACATCAGAGGTGAAAGGGACGGTGGTGATAAGCGATAGGTATTCGCATGAGCAACATGATACAGAAGGGCGAGGGTCGGAGGTAGACAAGAGCAAGAGAGATACGTGAAGCAGAGGCACGAGGTAGAAGTGTTGTATAGCTCGCCATTTCCCCTCCTTTTACGGCATTCTGTCTACGTCGCCCTCCACATCTCTGATTTACACCTCACCCATTTTCTTTTTCTTTTTTTCTCTCGTGAGGCGTTCATACCCACTTTTATAGCAACATGGGGAAAAGGGAGGCAGTATGGAAACACATACAAATACACACATACACACTCGAGTAGGTGTTTATGGAGACTAGGGACATATCTCTGGCTAGAAACTAATTTATTTTGCCTGGACTGCGAGTCTAACCCTTGAAACTCGTGTATGACCTCGGCTTCATGTCATTTTGACGCAGGCATGAATGAAATTACTTTAAACTTAATGGTTAACACGTATAAGTGAAATGTGATGATTAGTACAGAGTAAGAATCTCATCAGTATGTCGCTAAATGCAATTTCTTTTTACATGCTAATTTCCTATAGCGTATATACATTGTTGAAAGTAATCTATGTATGAAAAGCAAAAAAAATATATCCAGCAACGTATTAATAGAAAATTCCAAGCAAACACCGCCACGAGTCGTTTATGAAAAGTAATTTTAGCAGGCGCCATAAAAATTTGAATTGTAATTCGTGCAAATACAAACACTGGGATTACGTAGTATTGGATTTAATCCAATAAAGGATTGGGTTCGATCCAATAAGTGTCCTTAGCGAGTGGTAGGACGATTAATATTTTCTACCACTGGAATTGGAGCACCAGTGCAATAGGTTTGAAGTTCACCCTCACCTGTCAAGGCACTTTGTGTCACCAGGGAACAGAATCAAGTGTCTCCCCACCTGCTGCTCTCCGCTGAGCCGACCCACTTCACCACCCTATCATTCACAACACCTCTCTGCCCTGCCCGCCAGCTCTCTGTTTTTCCCTGACACCTTCCTCACTTGTACTGGGATCTTTGTGTGAGCAGGGAACAGAACAAGTCTCTCCCCGCCAGCACTCTGGGGAGCTTACCCGCTTCACCACCTTATCACTCACAACACCTCTGCCTGCCCGCCAGCTCTGTTTTTCCCTGACACCTTCCTGCCCCTATTCCAGTTTGGTTACATGCTCTCCCCATTCGCGTTGCTACATCACCACCTCCTCTTGCTCACCTACTCTTTTATTTCTCACTCCATTAACTCGAGCGACCCTTCCTCATCCTCACCCTACCTTGCCCTCTCGCTCTCTCCTTCTGTCTCTTTCTCTCTCTCTCCCTCTCTCGCTCTCCCTCTTGCCAATTATTCCCTCCCCCTCATTGCCAATCAACAAGTTCTTACAGTGAGTTGTATTGGTCACTAACCACTCAGGCGTCCCTCCCTCTCCCTTCTTTCTCCCTCCCTCTCCTTCTCTCCATTATCCTTCCCTCCCTCCCTCCCTCCCTCCCTTAAATTCACCAGTGCAAGGTTTCCCTCCCTCCCGTTCTCTCCCATCCTCAAGCCCGCTCTCTAACTTCCCTTCCTCGCTCCCACAAGTTGCAGAAGGACGGCCTCTCTCTCTCTCTCTCTCTCTCTCTCTCTCTCTCTCTCTCTCTCTCTCTCTCTCTCTCTCTCTCTCTCTCTCTCTCGTCAGCATCTCGCCACCAGCGACCGACGATCAAGCAAAGTGTTTTACGAGGAGCGGGTGATGTTTACTTCATGTTGGATCCTCCTCTTCAGTCACGTTTTACTGCTTACTGTCGAGGGAAGCGAAGAGGAGGAGAGTGGGGAAGGAATGGATCGATTTACTACCTATCCTGCTCCAGCTCCTCCTACACCACGCCCCTTCCTCCTTTCTCTACTTCTTTGGATCTTTCTCATCCATCTCTTACTACTTAGGCTTCTCCTTTACTCAGGTTATCTCTTTGTTCTTGTTTCAACTCTTCGTATCTATACCTGACCTCTGCCTGTCTCTCCCTCTCCCTCACTATTTGAACCATTGTGAAGGAAAGAGAAAAAGGCATCTTCTAGGCGTCCTCAAAGCCAATGACACACCTCATGAATATTCCTCTCTGAGACGGACATAAGAATATACTGATTAAGAGACATCTCCCAGGTATTAGGAACGCAAGATTCAGCAGGTGGCGGATGAAAGACCTGACAATGAACTTATGAATGGGTGGACCAATGAATGAACACAGAGGCACTGATTAACACGTGCCTTATCAGCGACAGGGGCGACTAATGAAAAAAAGTAATTAACAATCTCAACGGACAATATCAGTTGCTTTTTGACTGACGCGTGATAAGATATATATTATGGTTATTTCCCTTCAGGCGACGATGCATTTAAGCACTCCAGTGAAAAGAGCAAGAAAATTTGGCAACCTGCACCAAGTAATTGGCAATACAAGATAAATAAGACTTAAGAGAAACTTTTCCTAATGCAAAGAACATTACAGTCATTGGGCAGGGAACAATTTTACCATTCACATTCACATTAAAACTCCCACGCTCATGCCCTAGCGTGCGAGACAGACTGTGGCCAGGAGGAACTGTGCTGGAGGCTAATTCCCAATAAATATGTGAAGGTCCATTAGCTGTGTCTCACATTAACTAACGCTGAGGTAATTAAAAGCTTCATTACGCACTCAATCACTCCGACAACGGCAATGAAATCTTTAAATAATGATGATGACGATATGATGATGATGATATGATGGTGATGACGATGATGATGATGATGATGATGATAATGATAATGAGGATGAAACACTGCCTAAAACCACAAAAAAAATATTTTATCTGGGATCAATGAAAAATCTAAACACAACTCAAGCGTAGAAAAGAGAAAGAGATTTAATCCTGTTGTTTAATCAAAGGGATAAAGGGAGTGGAATAAGTGGACTTAAGATCTCTTCTTGAAGGTTGATGAAAGGTAAAGAAGGTTTGAAGTAAAACAAGGAAGATTACATGCTTGGATAATGAAAGAGAATAAAGGATCGCAAACACCCCTGATATTTGCACTGCATGGAAGCAAGTGGTTCCGTCGTAATCATAATATAGAGAACTGGATTACGGAAACAAAATTAAACGAGGCAAGCTTATATTTTATAGACTAGAACAAGGGCGCGCGCACACACACACACACACACACACACACACACACACACACACACACACACACACACACACACACACACACACACACACAGATGAAGACTTCACAAGACACTGGTGTACAAGACGGTGGTGAGGGTGGCGGCTGCTTCACGGTCAGAAACACCATATTGTTATTCTGAACAGAGGTAGTACTCCAGGGAGATTCCCCTTAATGGTAAATATATGTACATACATCAAGCTTCTAGCCCCTAGGGAGGCTGTCCCCCCACACCACCATCACCACCACCACCACCACCACCACCCTTCAACCTGGCCTACTCCACATCACCTCCATATCTTTCCCACTTCCTCCTGTATTTCAAATCATATGACTTATTTCTTCCGGTAGTATTTCACGTGACCTACATTTTATAAATATATTTCAAATTTATATTTCACATACTTGATTTCTGCTTCATAAATCACTGAATATTTCAAAAATTTCGATGCATTCTCAGAAAATAACCTTTCCTCCTGTCAGGGCTGCAATATTACGCATTTTTCTACCTGGTCGATATTTTGCGGGAAGTGTACCAAGACCCAAGCCAGTAATGATGATGTAGGACGAAATGGTCAAGAGGCAACAGAGTAAAGCAATGCGACATGTTTGATTAACTCAAGATTATTATAGAACACGACTTTTCTTTTCCCCATGAACACTTCCCGTTTCTCTCATCCTTGGTTCCTTTTCCCTTCTGCCTTTCCTTTCCTCCAGCCCTCTCTCCCTCGCTGAGTCACTCTTCAAGCAGCACCTCCACCCTCACGCTTGTCAAATAGCTCCTTTCCTCGCAAATAAGTATTGTTAAGGTCGAAATTATCAATTTTCTCCTTGCTCCTTCCTCATCGTTCAGCTCACTCCTAAGGTATCTTCAAAGGAAGATACATTGGAAGCCAGTGAGGCCAATAAATTGCGAAAAGTGTTTGCGCTGCCACCAAAACTCAATATTGAAAAAGATAACAACAGTAATAATAATGAGAATAACTCGAAAATTTTAGTGATGCTGAAAAATACATATATTCATCCACATAGATCTACACTTGCATAGCGAAGAGAAAAAAAATCTCTCTATAAAACGGAGAAAAACTTAACACACCCACTAGCAGCATCAACACAGTGCGAAGGCAGTGAACAGAAACTCAACAGCATCAAGCAGCATCATAAGCCTCATGGCCTTCCTAAAGCGAAACAAGCCGCTTGGGAACAGGTCTAATTCGCCAATGAAACTAAAGAGTCGTTTGGGCAGCAACCGTTCAGAAACTTTAAATGAAATAGGAGTAATGGAGATGAGTTTGAGCGCCCTCCATACGTAATCCCGAGCCAGCTGACCCCCTCTGGGATGGAGGTCAGATTAGCAGTATGTCAGCTAACCGGAAAATGGCCAAAGTCGAATTAGCTGTCTAAATAATTATGTCAGCGAACTTTCCGCTAGAGTTGGAGAGAGAGAGAGAGAGAGAGAGAGAGAGAGAGAGAGAGAGAGAGAGAGAGAGAGAGAGAGAGAGAGAGAGAGAGAGAGAGTAAAACTGCATTACGATTTATCCCACAAGAAAAATCTGTCCATTTTTATATGCCTGAGCAACGCGAGCGGGAATTCACTGAACAAAATGCTCGTATATCACCGAAGAAAGGAATTCCATGAAGTCATCCTCACAGAACCACTCTCGAAACAGATCCACAGCAAAGGACAGCCACTCTACCTCGCTGCGCCCGCTCCCCTGCCTGCCCACTGCTCGTACCTTCATTACATACAACTTCGTTCCTCAAGAAGCTCCTATCATAGTATTGCTTGCATGTGAATCTCTTCCAGTTGGCGTCAGTTAGTATAATTCCACTACTAAGAAAGACATGCGATTCACTCCTTTAATCTCCATCATTCTGCATCTTTATCTAGTTTTCGTTACTTTTGGGGAAGGAAATCATGAGCTGGAATAACCACAAAGCCACAAATCCTCTTAACAACAAGTCACTGTTTTCCTTTCAGATACTCGTTATGCTAATCTTTTTACAGCGCAAGTTAAGCCTCGTTATCCCCCAGAGCGGACGTTCTAATGCAGTTATTCTGTTAAACGACAAATGGACTTCTCCTAAAAAGTTTAAGTGACATGTGTCGTCTCCAAACGAAGAATTATTTCTGTAAACTTTCCCGCTTGCCGCCATTACTGTCCCCTCAGTGTGGGGCGCGAGGCTTAGATAACGCCAGGCTGGAATTTGTAATTTATGTTTCCTTCCGATTCACTACAGCGGCATTCATCTGATATCGGACACAAATGACGCGTGGATGATAAGAACATTCCTTTATTTATTGCTCCTGTTTACTCGCCAAGTCCGTATCACATTGTCCTTCCAACTCTCTCGCTTAATTCCGCTTCCCTCACTCCTCACTTCACCCTTGGATTTCCCCTTAACCTTTAGTATCTTGGCTTCTGTGCTGGTGTTCCCTCACCTTTACTCCTGCCTGTGCCTGCTCGCCCTATTCATCACTGTGATCTATGAGGACATTTCAACGAAGCAGCCACAAGATATCACCACCAGGGTTTAAGTTTTTCATGATATATATGTATATGTATGTATGTATATGTACTGGCCCAACACGTGCCTTATCGCTCTCACAAGATACCTGAATAAATCATAATTGTTTCCATAATATCGCAGAAATTATTATATGAATACAATGAAACCTGAGAACGACTGTAATTTTGTACTCGTGTGGCGTAGCGATCCCTTCTCTGTCTTTTCTATCAGTCGTACAAACAGAGGAGGGAAGCACTCCCGGCCACCAACTCCTGCCGGAAAGCGAGGTCACAAATCCCTGACTCAGGTCCGTACCAGCGTGCCTTCTGCTCCGTGAACACGGGTTTTGAGTAGAGGGAGCCAGCCAAGTAATCTCCAGTAAACCAGAAACTCGAACCCAGTACCTGTCGCTTGGGAAGAGAGCAGGATAAGTATTACACCATCAAGCCAGTAATTCAAATGAATAATACTGATAAATATAAGTATTATCAAAGTTCACAGGGAAAGAATGAACGCCTTCAAGCACCAGCCTTAACATTTCCTATACCGGAGGCAGGCAAACTAGAACAAAGTGAATAGCGAAGCAAAAAATGGCTAAATATTCAAGAGCTGAAAAATAAATAATGGTGAAAGTAGAATAAATTTAACCTGTCCGCCTCTTGGGTGCGGGGAATGTGCAGAGACGCTACATAATTTATAGGATAACAAAGGAACTTTACAGAGGTGGTGTGATTCATGGCCAGCCCAACCCAGAGTACACGCCTGAGAGAGAGAGGGGAGCATGAAGGGGAAGGGAGAGGAGGGAGAAAGTGGGTGGAGGGATACGAAGATAAGAAAAGAGAAAGAAAAACGTTAAAACGAAAAGAATGGAATCAAAATGTAAAACTTGAAGAGCTGATACATAAAGAATTAAGAAGCTGCCAGACAAAAGAATGCAACAAAAGTCAAACTAAAAACAAAAAATTAATTGAAATACCATAAATAGAATAATATAGAGGAGAAAAGAATGAGGTTAGAAAAAGAAAAGCAGAGAATAATAGATAAGAGAAAACTGCAAAAAGAGAAAGGGGAAAGGCAAAGAAAAGAGAAAACAAAGAATCAAGGAGAAAGAAATATCCATGTAGAGGAGAGAGAGAGAGAGAGAGAGAGAGAGAGAGAGAGAGAGAGAGAGAGAGAGAGAGAGAGAGAGAGAGAGAGAGAGAGAGGTCGTAGGAAGAGCAGAAGTAAAAAAAATAAAACAATTAAATAAAAATCAATAAAAAAAATAGAGGATGAAGCGTATACTCACTCAAGCCTGAAGGTGTAACGTGCTATTTTTTCCACTGTGAAATAGAAGTGTCCTCAGCAAGGGAGGTTTGTGAAGATCAGTCCGTAGCACGTAGAGGTCAGCGGAGGTGAGGCGAGGTACCTGTGTGTGACAGATGAACGGCTCTGATTTAATTCTTCCATGTGGCGCGAGGTAACGAACGTCATTTATAATGAAGGTGATGGGAAAAATAATAGGATTCAGGTTTTTTTTGTTTTTTCGTAGTACGTGTATGCAAAATAAATGTGTCACAGTGAAGAGAAAGAAACAGATGGCGAGATTTAAAACAAACAGGAAATTGACACGTGACACTGCCCTTCCCAAGCAAAGGAAAACTAATAAAACTGCGGATGCAAACAAAAGACTCAAAACTGAAAATAAAGCAAGTATTTCTGGCTGTTCCACGCACCGATGTCTGAAACGAGGAAATGACGAAAGTATCTTTTTTATTTAAGCCAGGTCACTACCAGGCCAAAAGTTAATAAAAGTTAAATCGCCCATCACAAAGCTACGCGCCACTAAAACAAAAAAGAATAAAAACACCAGAATAGGTTTCTATCCCACCATTTTTAAAGTACACAAATATTCTATTTTTTTTTAACGACGCTCTTAAAATTTCAGTCTCATATAACGCTGGCTCTTAAACACCCAGCAGAGGATTTAGGAAATTTTATTGATGGGAGGCTGGATGATTTTATGGCAGAGTTCATCTATATGCTAATCTCTCTCACCCTCTTTTTATCCTTTTTTTTTTTTTTTTTTCTGCCCAGGCGTGACAGAGGCTACAGGTCGGCGGCTCACGGGGCACTAACACAGGAGTGGTCGGCTTATACTGAGATGAGCAGACGAGGCCATTGTGAGGAAAGATTAGATAGAAACGTGATGTGAGACAAACGCAGGCTTGTGTTCGAAGATGCTTAGTTGACGCCTCTTGAAGTATATGATGCCAGTGTGGTAGTGACACGGCATCTGTTAGTATTCAGATGACAAAGCTGCCTTACCAGAGTGCATATACCGTCCTTATTTGATTTGTAATTGCTTCACTTTATTTGCAATAATCTTCACTGTCATAGGTTTGAAGCACTCATCCCTGCTGGGAATCTACACCCACCCTCACCAAGGAATCATCTTAGTGACACGAAGTGGTTTTACCAGTCATGTATTTCAACCGCCAACATAATTTCTCTTTGTCCATGACAAGAATCTTACAACCCAAACATGAAAACCATGTAAACCCAAGCAACAAACATAACCCTCTTAATACACGTACACTTCCTGCTCCGTTGGCCCCTTCCACGCTGAACTCGTACACCAGGCAGCGCTGCCTGATAACGAGTGATAATTATTACTCATCATGATTAGTTATAATTAATCAAGATGGATGAGAACGCTGTTTACAAATCTTCGCTCTTCTTAACTTGTATTTTTGTTTCGTTTTCACTGACTACACTGGTGACATCATTCGTGATCGGACTTACATCACAGACGCGCCGGAGTGGACGTGGCTGTTCAACCGTCGTCAAGACGGCACGCAAAACACTACCGGTCCCACACCGATTAAAAGACGTAACTACCCTCCTCTCCAGAATATTATAATGAAATGTTTCCCGATCACCAATGTGTAGCCAGTGAAAATGAGAAATTGAAATACGAGTCCATGAAAAAGTAAACATATTAAGAAGAGCGAAAATCCATTATCGGACTAGGTCGTGACGTCAAAGTAACGAGCGTTAGGTCGTGCAGTAGTTGCCTCACAGTGTTGCAGCCTCATTACACTTACATATTAACAACAGATCTCGAGGGACCGGACTTGTCAAAAGGAAAAAATTTATATAAATGCAATGATAAGACCTTACTGCAGGGCAATTCACACCATGACATATCGCAACATGGACAGCAAGGTTATTTCAACTTTAATAATAAAAAAAAAAAAATCAACATAGAAAAAAAAAATGACTAACCTCATAGTTCTGGCTGAACGAAGAATTAACACTGATGGGCCATTGTTGAAAATGTATTGTTCTGGGAAGGTTCCGCGGCTTAACACGCAACACATGGCACGAGAGAATATTTTGATGGAATACTCTTTTCATAACATTGCCGCGGATGGCAAGAAAAAAAGAATTAATATATATTACGACACGTTTTGGGGCAACCATTTTTTATACAAAATTTCGCAGTTGTAGCCGCTCCCCATTTGGTTGAATAACTTTTTAATGCTCAACTTGCATGGACAGCAGCACTTCAATAATAACAAAATTAATATTCCAGACATAAAACACAACGACAATCACGAACAGTGAATCCCATTATGAGAAAAATATTGTCGTGCCCGCTACGGGACACCACTCGGCGCTACACGGCAAGCCGCCACCGACCTAACTGCCTGTTTGATAGTAAAGGCATCTTTGGTGTCCCAATGCTTATCACATGAGAAATATAGGTAAATTACACTAAGAAAACTATATATTGCCAGCCACACTCCACACACTGCCTTGCACCAGGTACGAGTAACAACACGTGATACAAGACTCCTCAGCCATACACAGCTCACACACGCAGACACCACCGTGGCAGACATAAGCCCATTTCCTTCCCGCATCCAGACAACATTATTCCCCAGACACAATATTACCGGAGACTGAGGCAACAATACTCCGAGCAGAGCAGCCAGGCCTCCTGGGGGCGAAGACAACGTCAATTACAGAAGCGTAATTATCGCGACAATACAACACTGACGGCAATGACATCTCGCCAAGTCGTGCTTCATCACTAATTAGCCTGACCTGAGCCTTACCTGGCCCCTGATCCCCTCATTAGGCATCAGGTACTCATTAAGGAGTGCGACGGAGGAGCATCGTAATGAATGGCGGTAAGGTGTGTGTGTGTGTGTGTGTGTGTGTGTGTGTGTGTGTGTGTGTGTGTGTGTGTGTGTGTGTGTGTGTGTGTGTGTGTGTGTGTTACTGTTCTTGTTACTGTTATAATAATAATAATAATAATAATAATAATAATAAAGAACACAACAAAGAACAAAGAGCAGCGCACGCACATAATGTACAAAATATACAACCGTACATGGGTAGTGGAATAACGTTAATATACTTGCATCCTGAATTAAATGGACAGAAAACAGAGTTGCAACATAAAATTCACCGGTGAGCAGAATACCACGCAGAATAAAACAGGAAGTTGAACAAATGAAACACACATACAATTATCTGGTTAAGCACTGAGTGAGCCATTACGCAGCATGATGAGCTTGTTTACAGGCGTTTTGCATGTTTTTACGATGTTTACGAGGCTGCACGGAGACTCATTGTATGTGTGACTGTGTGTGTGTGTGTGTGCGTGTGTGTGTTAGGGAGGATAGGCAACGTGAAGGTGTATGCGTGCGTGTGTATGTGCATGTATATAGGATAGCATGGCGAAGTATATGCACATGTGTGAGTGGCTCCGGGAATAAACTAGAGGCGGAGGACAATGAGCCAAGTTAAGGCGGCGCCGCACAAAAGAACGGCCCACGTAACACCACTTTCCTCTCCGCCGCGACCCGGGGATACCTTTTTATATTTCTTTCGGATGGGCGAACTTTGAGCCGACACACGGACCTCGACTGGCTAAATGTAAGTAAACAGAGTGTAGGGGGCGAGCAGCTGGCAGGGTCCCAGGGGCGGCAGGGACAAGGCACAGCAAGGGCACTGAACTCTTGCAATGAACCCGTGGAGCTGGAGGGAATAACAATGAACTTAAACACGCCAGAAATAAATAGAACTGAACTGCACGCGACTATATTTTGCGTTTACTTTTACGTTCTCGCTCAAGCAGCGGCAAATGGAGGGCTTCTATAATGGCGTGTTTGTATCAGGCTGGGATTTGTGGTACCCCGGACGCTTCTTCTGTTTGCCTGCGTCACCTGGGGACGCCCGTGCAGGCTAAGCAGAGAGTGAGCACGCTGTAAACAGGGCAAGGCAGCAGGTCCGCTTGAGTCAGCAGCATTAGTCACCCGTTATCGCAGCCTGGCATTAACCAGCTGCGAGAGTTACAGCGAAGACACCAACTTGCAAGCGTCACCTCCCACACACACACACACACACACACACACACACACACACACACACACACACACACACATTAAAGCTACTCGCAGTAATGCACTGAACAATACAGCCAAACAAACCACATGCAGTGAGACCATTATTTCCAATTACATTCCTGCCTGCACTTCTTACTTCACAATAAAACTTGTTTAGATACACCTTCTAAGAAATTTCACCCGCACTTTCAAAGCACACACACACACACACACACACACACACTTAACAGACAGGCAGTTTGGTCTGTAAGTGGTTGTCTGTTCAGTATGCTTGTTATTGTTGTTATTCTTGGCGTTGTTCATTCTAATCTTTATGTGTTAGGTTACTAGACTCTCTCTCTCTCTCTCTCTCTCTCTCTCTCTCTCTCTCTCTCTCTCTCTCTCTCTCTCTCTCTCTGATATCCAGCCTTTATTCGTATTTTGTTTTATCTAATCTCTTTCACTGCCTCTATTTCATTTCCGAGTTTCCTCCACCTACCGTTTTCCCTTGTTTTCCTCCTCCTATTCGCCTCGTTATCTTGCTCCTATATTGTTTCCTCTCCGCAGTGGCCGTGCTCGTCTCAAAAGTCGGCCAAGACAATGCGATTCTCTCTCTCTCTCTCTCTCTCTCTCTCTCTCTCTCTCTCTCTCTCTCTCTCTCTCTCTCTCTCTCTCTCTCTCTCCTCGCACGCTTCCCTAAACTTGGTGGTTGCTGACGTCCTTTTCCCTGTTCTTTAATTTGATTTTAGTATTTATGATTCCTGTTAGATTATATGTCTAATGTTATATAATGTACTTATTACCAATATGTACTTCTTATCTGTGCTCGTTATCTGTACCTACTTAGGATTGGAGCCTTTATGCGTTATAAATCAAATCAATTCTCTCTCTCTCTCTCTCTCTCTCTCTCTCTCTCTCTCTCTCTCTCTCTCTCTCTCTCTCTCTCTCTCTCTCTCTCTCTCTCTCTCAATTCGACAATCATTTTACTTTAACTATCGTCCCACACACACACATACACACACACACACACACACACACTCAGCGAACCAGTAGGCACATACACACTGCTGTTTTACATTACGAAATACACTCTGTCCCAATAACCTCCATCATTTTCACGTCCTTCTCCCTCCCTCCCTCCCTCCCTCCCTGCCTCTCTCTGGCCACCTTCCTACTAAGCAATTTAATTTCACTGACCAAAAAGAAAAAAAGAAAAAATGGCATGCCGGAAAAAAAATAACTCACACGAACTCAATTTTCATTCTGCAAATTATGATGACCACCTAAAATCGTGGTCCTCCACATGGCGCTTTTGAACAGCTGAGGGACAACAGGGGAGGGGAAAAATTTAGGGACAGGGAACATAAGGGTGGGGTGGAGATCGGAGTGGAGTTGATGAAATGTGGAGCAAATGGACACACACACACACACACACACACACAGTGAAACCTAACAAAACATTTCCCACCTTACCTTTCCAGCATACCCTCATCTCATCGACCTTAATCTAATCTAACCCATGCTAACGTGACGTCACTTAACGTTCACCTACAGATATAATGATCTTTCCAAAACTAGGTATTTAAACCACTCCTACTTCCTTTTTAATTAGCGTTAAGGCTGAACGGTCTGGGAACGAGCAAAGGGAAAAGTGATCTTTCTTCATTCCCGTTTGAGACGATTTTTCTCAAGCCTTGCAATCCTCGGCAGGGAAACACTGAGTTATTACAACGGACTGCAGGCTTGAGGGAGGCGGCCATTCGCATCACTCGCTTATATAAACATTTTTCGTTTTCTTTTTATTCCCAGGTGAGTTACAGCCTCCTTGCCCCCTCCTCTCCCACCCGTGGTATAAAATAAGGAAAAAATAAAAAATAAATAAATAAAAAGACAAAAAACACCCAGGCGCGTGATTTATTTCAAGTTTAGCAAAATAAATATCAGAAGCCATTATCTTGCAAGATATAAAGGAAAATTGCAAAAAAACACCCTAAAAGGATAGCTCGGCGTAGTGGCTCCAGTAATCATGCAGGAAAACGAACAAGCGAATATCAAAGACGTCTCGGGAGGAGCCTTTAATAGCGCCCCTTCCCGTGAGCGAATTACGGGGCGTGCTTCACCAACGCTGGGAAATCTGGCGACTCCCTGGAGGGCGTGTGAGCACAAGGAAGGCTTTTTTAGGCTAATTTATCCTGAACACACACACACACACACACACACACACACACACATGCACGCACGCAAGCACCCACACAAGCACACACGCACACGAGTGATGAAATATAACAACTGAGTAAATAGATAAATGAATACTAAAATAAATATACATAGAACAAGGGAAATTCACATAATGAATAAAAGAGTTGAAAACATAAAATTTCGTCAGAGAGAGAGAGAGAGAGAGAGAGAGAGAGAGAGAGAGAGAGAGAGAGAGAGAGAGAGAGAGAGAGAGAGAGAGAGAGAGAGAGAGAGTGTGTGTGTGTGTGTTCTGTTTTTTCAATGACCACGAGTAATTTCCGTTTCCTTTCCCAGCTGTGAAATGGGTAATTGGCACAGCCTCACTCATTAACCCCTAATTACCCTCCATACATTAATAAAAAGGCTTATTGGTTTCCCATCCATCACAAAAAATAATTCTTTGGTCCAGCGTTTTTTCCATGTACTACATTTTTCAAAGGACTGAACAAATTAATCAGCTCCAAACTTCATTCAAATGTGCAGGTGATATACTACAATAGTGCCTCTCCCTTCCCCTTAGCCTTCTTTCAAGGCTAACTAAGACAAAGGGTTAATACATCACGGGCATAAGCTCAAAAAGTAACAGAAACAAAAGTTTCCAGGAGAGGCCCTCCACATTCCTACAAAACTGACATGCCACGCGGCAGGACCACCGAAGGCCAGGCAAAGGTGGTGTTCCTCTGGTTGAGTTACAAGGGAGAGTTGTTCCCAGTACCATCATAATATGACGTTCAGCGGAGACTCAAACATTTGGAGCGAGAATTGCAGCGTCCCTTACCGCGGAGCCAGCCACCGAGACCCCATGTGTTTCCTGAGAGGCTGGAAAACAGTGATAACAGAAGCGGCCTGTGTTGGGGATGAGGAGCGTCTTGCACCACTAACACCACAACACCGCCAGCACCGCCAGGTGGAAGGGAGGGCAAGGCGTTATAACACTAATTAATTATCCCAGCGCTCCCACTACTATTGGCAACACCCGCTGAGTGGCAAGGAAAATAAGACATGTTTACGGCCCGCAGCGCTGTTTTCCCCTCGCTGGTCTCTCACATTTCTCGCTCAGCACCGAGAAAGACAACACTGATCTGGGAAAACTTTTCACATACTGCCATCTTTGTTTACAAATTCTGCCCAACTGTTGCCAGCCGGGCTCGGGGTAGTGAGGTACAGCGGCTTCTGTTTGTTTCCTTTTTTTTTTTTTTATGTCCGAACTCTTCCATGCCAGTGATTACATGATGGGAGTGCAGGACGTGACAGGTGTGTGTGTGTGTGTGTGTGTGTGTACATAAGCAATCACCAAAATGCATCGAATCAAAACATACAAAAATATACTTATATGAAAGGAATGTTACATCCTGGACACACACACACACACACACACACACACTTTCGATATTACAACAACACTCCCATTTCTCTCTTTCATCGGCGAGAGAAGCTGCCTCGCTCTCACCTAAGCATCGTTTCCTCGCCCACATTACACGTGCGTGCGCACTCCGCCTAACCCATAATGGGGCGCCTCTCGTCGGCCTGGGTGAATATTAACTACCTAATCTCGCCACTTCGTAAAGACCCAAGCCTCGACGTTTTGTTTCTATCGTGCATATTACTCGTGTGTGTCTTATCTATACTGCGTTTACGATTATTCTGCTTCTACTTCATCGACAGATTCGTTAACCCAGTGTTATTATTACTCGTATTTTTTTTTTTAATCCTATCACAAATATGGTCAATACTTTTCTACGTTTTATTTTTTTCCGAAGTTTCAACACTGCTATTCTCATATAAAAGGTAAGGGAAGGAGAAGACGAGAGGGATGGCTGGGAGAGGTGAGGATGAGAGAGACAAGAGCAAGGTTCAGGGGGAAAGGTGAGTTTTATGACAGCATTGGGGTGCCGTGAGAGACAGCGAGTCCCTGAGGATTACAGCCTTCGTGGAGCTTGGTTGGCGAGGTACACACCCAGAGCGTCGACTTAACGATCGTCTCGTGGAAAGAAAACTGACAGCAATTTTTGGTATGCATTCCTTTCTTTTTGTCTTTTATATATGAAGGTTTTCGCTCTGAAGTTGTATGCAGGGAACAAAAAGACGCACAAAGGGCACGTTAATATCTGTCTTTCCCTTATATGTTATTTCCGTTATACATGTACAAGGCAATTATTTTCCACGTAAATAAAAACAGTTTCCGTACATACATGGCATAAAGCACGTTCTTACTAGCTGCATCCTCTCACCGTGAACAGCAACTCATCGAGGAAGAAAATTTATTGTTACACTGCTAAGTCGCATAAATATTCAAATATAAGCTTTCAACGCACGGAACACTAGCGATGATGAAACACTGAGACGCCCTGAAGCATTGTGGCGGAACATGAATGCTGTATAGTCCTCGTATTACTCACACGTGAACCTGAGTCACCTGTACTCTATCTAATATGCTACCTGTTACAAGTTACTCACCTGAGAACACTATACGGGAGGAAAGCCTAAAAAAAAAAACCACAGCGATGATGAAACAGTGAGACGTCCTGAAACATTGTGGCGGAACATAATTGCTGTATAGTCCTTGTATTACTCATACGTAAACCTGAGTCAGCTGTACTCTAATACATTACCTATTACAAGTTAGTTACTCACCTGAGAACACTACACGAGAGGTAATCCTAAAATAAAACAAGATTCCACATTTTAGAAGCCAAAACGCTAATCTCGTATATGATTTTTTTACGTGAAAGACTGCTCGTAAATAGCCTTTATATTTGTCTCTATCATTGCGTTCCCGTGCCGCTCAAATTCCCAGTGCCAGCTTTTTTTTTTTTTTTTTTCAGCTCGACACAAATTATCAGAATCGTTCCATCGGTCACTAAAAATTTACTCGGTGGAATTATTCATAAA
Organism: Scylla paramamosain; assembly: GCF_035594125.1. Classification (NCBI taxonomy): domain Eukaryota; kingdom Metazoa; phylum Arthropoda; class Malacostraca; order Decapoda; family Portunidae; genus Scylla; species Scylla paramamosain. The sequence continues at coordinate 988,314 of NC_087185.1, forward strand.
ATGGAGGATCAAAAAATCGACAAGGGTTAGTTTCCATTTTTTTTTTTATCCATTTATTTTTTCATAGTTGTGTACGGGTGGTCAAAAAAACATGTCTCCATTACGTGCTAAAGCTTTCCGGTCTCGTTCATTTTTCACCTCCTTCCATTAAATAAACGGGAAGCTCTTTTTTCCCCATTACAACCCGATTTTTTTTTCTATCATGCACTATTTATTATTTTTTTTCCAGAAACTATATACTCCAACTCTCTCTCTCTCTCTCTCTCTCTCTCTCTCTCTCTCTCTCTCTCTCTCTCTCTCTCTCTCTCTCTCACACACACACATACACACACACATGCACAAAGTCCTCTCCATCACGCTAGCAACACTATCACGCACATGTTGCAGAAAAAAATTGCACTCATCCCTTCCCTCAGAAAATAGAAAAAAGAAAAAAAAACATGAAAGTGAAAAAATTGACCTCGAAATTTGATGTAGCGTAGTGGTGGATTCAGCCTGTGTGTGTGTGTGTGTGTGTGTGTGTGTGTGTGTGTGTGTGTGTGTGTGTGTGTGTGTGTGTGTGTGTGTGTGTGTGTGTGTGTGTGTGTGTGTGTGTGTGTGTGTGTGTGTGTGTGTGTGTGTGTGTGTGTGTGATGCAGTGTAGCCGCCTTTCCATCAGACAGCACTTGAGTTACGCACTCCAAAACAGCCTCCTACAGCACGTTCCCAAAAGCAATCTCGGCTGAGCAACAAATCGCTGCTGTGATTCAATAAAGTGTCCATAAACCTCATTATGTACGCATTGCACGGCTCGTAAACTTAACATTTCCCTCCCCACCCACACCCACACCTCACGTGCACACAAGCCTCTATTAATAAGCCTTCCCATGACTAAATGTAGCCTCAACATTAATTTTACCATTCATTTTCCTTTTCCTTATCCTTGTGTAATGTCCTTCCTTTCATTTCTTTCTCTCAGTAGTGTCTCTCTCCTGACACACACGCACACACACACACACACACACACACACACACACACACACACACACACAGGCCTCTCACACGCCTCTGCGCTTCCCAGTTGTTATGCTTTGAGCGGGCAGTTGTGTCCCCAAGGGCGCGGTGGTAGCGAGCCGGGAGGCTGTCACACAACCCTGGCAGCCAGGCCCAACACTCACCCTGGGCTAGGGAGCAACGACTCAACTACCACCCTGACTATCCCCCTAACAGCTATTACTGCTCGTACTACCATCAGTATCTTAACCGCTATGCAGCACAGAGCCACAACATTTATCTAGCCACGTATCTTTTAACTTGTATAATGGCAGTGGTGATAATGGCAATAATATTAATAACGAAGTCAATAATAATATGTAACCCTATAAAGCACGTTCTGAGAGGCCGGAAGTTTTGTATACTGTTTCCTTTGTCCTTACTAATATAATGCTCTGTCATTTATTCAGTAAAGGAAGCGGCAAGCATCCACACATAAAGGCAGCCCCCTCACCCTCATCGCATTCCAGACACAAATACGCATAAATACACACGAAATTAGACATATTCCTGCGAGGCGGTAAAATAAGACAATCGACAACAAAAAAAAAACAACCGTAAAAATTCCTTACATAAACAACATACACAAACAAGCACACACACACACACACACACACACACACACACACACACACACACACACACACAGGCGGGGGGGAGGTTGAAAAAACAAACAAAAAAAAGAGAAACGTCAACAAAGACCAATGGCCGAGCACCTGTCCAGGGCTTCAGGTAGTCAAGTAGTTACAACAAACAAAGCTCTTAGCTTGATACAATTCCCAGGTGGCGGGGACACTGGTGATGGTGGTAGTGGTGGTAGTGGTATTACTATGGATGGTGGTAGTTGTGGTGGTGATAGTGGTGGCGAACAAAACGTTAAATGAATCATTGAGTTTTCCCTCTCGTCTGTAAGGAAATAATAAAATTTGATTGAATAGAAAACAGATAAAAACTGAACACAATAGCAACAAAACAACTTCACAGCATCTAAAATATAACATCTGGTCAATGAAAGACTAGAACACAACTCACGATGCAAGATGTAACACACCGCTGTTGGAAAAGTGAACAAAGTCATAACACAAACACATCCCCTTACAAAAAATGAACAACTAAGGGAAAAAGACAGGTAAGTATTTCTCATAAACAAGAAAAACATGAAAACACGTAACTCTTATTTCTGGAAACAGTGGCGCCTTTTGTGTCTCCTGTGGCGGCCGTCAGTACCTCTCCCCCTTCACCATTGTCCCCCAGCACCCACCCAGCCAGCCAGCATGCCTCCCCTCCACCGCCTCCTACGAACAGAACATAATTTTCCTGTTGCGGGGAGAAGCTGGAAGTTAAGGGAGGATAGGAAGCGTGAAGTGAATGGAGAGCATGGAAATGGATGAGAATGGGAGAAGTAGATGTGAGGAATGCTGTGAGAGAAGAAAAGGAGGGTGGTGGATTAAGTAACAGCTTAGAGCGAAGGAATGATGAGGTGTACATTTCATGCGGTGAGATGTCGAACAACAGAAGAGGGAAAAGATGAGAGGAAACGAGGCTGAGGAAAGGACGGAAGAAGGAAAAGGATCTATTACCGGAGGAAGGTGATAAGAGTGAGAACCAAGTGTAAAGGAAAAAGTAGATTGGTGATTCTTTATGCCAGCTGTCATTTGCCTTCCTTTACATGTAGAACTAATAACAAAATCATTATTATCATGACACACACACACACACACACACACACACACACACACATTGTAACTACACAGCGAGGGAGGAGGTTACTTGCGTCGTCTCATTTCCCGCTGACCACTAACAAAGTACCAGAGGATTTCGGTGGTGCAGGACCATAATTAGTTTCAGTTGTTCCCCGCGATGCAAGTCCCTGAGACAGAGGTTTAAAATATATATATATACAGTGGAGCTTAGGTAAGTATATGTATCCAAGAGTCCACCACGCTTCCGTCCTGTGTGATGACCCAGGTTTGTGCAGTCGCCCTGTTGTTCGTCATTGCTGTATTTTTTTTTTTTTTCATTATTCAAAATTCGCTCGAGTGACCAGCATCCCATCCACAGCCCTCTCCCTGCACGCTGCGCTGCCTCCAACCCCACAACCTAACAAAAGCCTCGTCTAGCTTTAACGATGTTCAGCCACTCCGTTTCAAAGGTCCCGTCATCCACACACTGTTACTGCGAGGAATTTGTTTGTTGTTAAGGCATTCGCCTCCAGCCATCTCAGTGGGTTTCAAGCGTGCATTAACATACCTACATTTTCTTCTATATTGTCCAACAAAAGATTTTTCAGTTGCGTTTGGGAGGATGTTCGCCCGCTGGGTATACAAGACACGCCCGCTGACAGCAGTGTGTGTGTGTGTGTGTGTGTGTGACCATCGCTTTGTTTCCAACCAGTCTCTACGATTGTACAATCTCTCTCTCTCTCTCTCTCTCTCTCTCTCTCTCTCTCTCTCTCTCTCTCTCTCTCTCTCTCTCTCTCTCTCAACCAATGCGAAACAGGTGAATATAAGTCAATATTCTACAAAGCCGGATTTCTTTTCCCAGCAGGATAGAACGTAATGAAAACGAGAGGGCATGCAGCACAAAGCACAAAAATAGTTGGTCGCTAATATTCCTCCCTCAGCTGAATGGATAGTTCTGATGGCTGCTCTACAAGTATGCTTCGCTTTACGTGACTTCGATTTATATCAGCAACTTTAAAAATAGGAAATGGAGAGGCACCGCACGGCGAGACAGAAGTGAAGGGTCAGCTGTGGGAGGGGCGGGGTCTGTAGGAGGGATAGGAGTACATACGCATCATTTTTTCCCCTTCACCGACCCTCTTATGTCCCCCCAGTCCCTGTATCCTACTTCTCCCCCTCCTCCTTCTCTCCCCGCGACTCTCCAAACCCTCCCACTCACCCACCACCCGTCCATTCCTTGTAAGATCTTCCTTAAACAGATCAGGGCTCACAAAAGAAAAATCCTCTGTGCCATTCTTTCCTGCGGCTGAACTCCTTATCAAATTTAAATTCCCTTGGATATAACAAAAAATATCAGGTACGATCTCTCTCTAGGCAATAATATATCCACTCATCTCCATCACCTTCATCTGCGCACGCCCCACCGCCTTCCTCCTCACACGTGGTTGTATAAGGCTGCTCCACCTTCTGTCCTTCCTTTCAGCACACCTGTATCTTCCCTCACTTTCCTCCTTCTCTCTATCCTGCTCACTCCCTCAGCAGCCGCCAGCAATATCTCCATCTGATTCAGCAAGTTTGCAGGTGGTGCGTCAAAGAAGCCGCCGGAAAAGGATATGCTGACGGGAGGCTGTGCGGAACTGTAGCGGGTATCCGTTGTTTTGCTGGGGCTGTGAGCCACGCGACTCGCTCCCCCTAGTGCTGACGACGCAAATAACACACACAGACAAGCGCCTCGGAAACTAAGCTGCCATTATTTTCTTTCCAGTCCTTTGAGAACATTGCAAGAAGATCCTAAAGAAAAGAAACAAATTACTTTCAAAGAACGGCGAATAAAAGAAAGAATTCTAGGAGTGTAAACATCAACTGTATTGCGCGAACGTAAACTAAGCGTTGTTTCAGTGCGTGGGGACGCCACCCTGCCTGGCGCACCAAGACCAAACACGGTATTTTTCGTGGCTCCTGCAGCGGCCGCGACTTTCTCTCTCGTGATGCATGGCCACCTCATTAATATTCACGGTTACTGCGTCCAAGCAGCGCGGTGCTCAGGATGAAAATAGCGAAACTACAGTGCTAATCCATCACGCTCTTGAACAAAGGTGGGTTTATGACGCGGCGAAAATTATGGAACATGATGCTTTAGCATTTTTCGGCCTTGATTTGATAAGACTATTAATGCGTGGCTGTGTGGGCAGGTGAGTAAGTGGACAGGTATATATATATATATATATATATATATATATATATATATATATATATATATATATATATATATATATATATATATATATATATATATATATATATATATATACGGAGCAGGAGTGGAAGAGCACTTCACGTCCTCACGCACAGGGGACACAATAGAGTAATATCAGCTCACTGGTCCCTGCTAATCGATTAAAAACAACAGGGAGTAATAATACCACAGCGGCAGAAGGAAACATAACACTAACGCGACATAAGATCCCATAACGCTGTAGCAAATAATATTGCTAACAAAAAGCGTTTCTAATTTATTCAGTATTGTAACACATGGTGTTTGATGGTGGTCACTATACAAATTATTTCTGTATATTGCTCGTTTCAAATTTGTTTGTTTCATAGTATTTGCTCGTTTCATATGATAACTACCTAGGAATAATGAGTGTTAATGATTGTTTCATTTGTGTATGAATCCCTGGAGCGGTAAACCGAGGGAAGGTAGCTCAGGGAGGGAGGTAAAGCCGGCAGTCTGTCTGTGGTATACATTGTAGCAGCCGCACACACCTTGTTGGATTGAAACCTGTGGATTTATTCCCTGTGAGTGCCAGAGATTGGTGAGTGTTCCCCTATTATGTTTGTGATAGGTTTAGGAATATATTAGGAAAGTGTAATACTTTGTTGCTGTTCCGGAGTGGTTTTGAATTATCAATTACCACAGGACACTGTTCATTAGTTTCTTACCTTTATATAATAGGTAAAGTCACTCTTGGTGAGTTTCTGTGGTTTTCAGGTGAATGTCAAAGGTGAACGTATAAAATAGTTATATTTAGATATATGTACAGAGTTCTGGAGAAGGGTGTGGCGCGTACGGGACAACGGATGTCCTCTGCGTGGTACAGCGTTACACCCTGGCAAGACTCCGGAGCCGGCACAAGGGACGCTTAGCGCCTTCAAAAAGTGCTGACATTAGAAATAGGGGCGGGTTGACCGCACTCACAGTACATGAATATTCATAATTATTACTCTCTAATTACATAAATAAGGCAAGAGAAAAGCTACTTATAGCTAAGAGTAATACATGCCAAAATACATTAGGGAGAGATTAACTATGGAGAATACTTAGATACTATCATATAGGTGCTACCGATTACTTATCGATGGCAATAAAAGGAGTATGGAAAGTTCCATGGTGTGTGTGTGACGTAGGGTGGCGTGATCATATCCACCCCACCCTTATGCGCCAACACCCACTATCTACACTTATGCATATATGTATACATACACTTATATTGCTAATCACGCAAGGTATTATAAATACAATACATATTATTAATTGTGACACCGTTACATTGCTTGTTATTCTCTTCTGTTGTATTTGCTTTACGTTACACCCAGAACTGTTACGTATGTTGTTTTTTGTAATATTTCAACGTAAATTGTCAGTTAGGTGATCAAACATTCATGGGAGATTTGTGACCCAGAAGGGTCTTTACACCGTAAGGATAATCACCATAGCATGTTAGCTAGTAGTTTATTTATGTATTTGTTAATTTATTTTCTTTTTGACACGTGTGCATAGTGTATTTGTTCATTTATTTTCATTTTTTTGACACGTGTGCATAGTGATTTCATTGTGTTGCTCTAATGCCTTCATGTGGACTTTGTGATGTTACTTTTGTTAATTTTGTATTGCATGGAGATTAATTAAGGGTCGTTTTCCAGTTGGACCGTTCACCCTCGCGTTCATCCTCACGTTCACTCTTGCGTTCACCATATGGGACAAGTAAACACACAAGAATGAACGAGTGTCAATAACCTGGCGTAATAATATACCAAGAAGAAATACCCTTGTCTAACGCCCCTGAGTGGGTGTAACAAATATTGAACGAGTGTCAATAACCTGGCGTAATAATATACCAAGAAGAAATACCCTTGTCTAACGCCCCTGAGTGGGTGTAACAAATATTAACAGGAACGTGAAAAAAATAAAGAATAACAAACACAAATAAGTGAATAAACAAGTTCGCAAAAAAACAGGACAAGACATTCTGAAATGCAACAATAAAGATTGCAATAATATCATACATTTTTTCATGACGTATGAAAGGTCCCTTATTCCATTATGATATAGACCAAGACATGCATCCTCCTCCTCCTCTCATGACGAGTGGGAAGGGAAATTGCCATGTGCCAAACTTTCACCTCTCAAAGGCCAAATCTGGAGACTGATTACAGCGACCAACAAGTGGAATAACGCAGACTCACGCCGCAACTTGTGCTGCGCCGCGTACACGGACTTGGATGAAAATGAGGCAGGAGGAGGGAGACGGAGACGAAAATGCCGAGCGACAGTGAGTAGGAAGTAGGACGCAGGGACAGTGGGAGTAGAAGGACGAGGACGCAGGTAAAACGGAGGACAGAGACGAGAGATGCGTTTGAGGAGAGACGGCCGCAAACACAAGAGCAACGTAGAGATACACGAGGTATCAAAATTCAAAAATAAATAAGTAAATGGTATTTATTCCACGTGTCTTGGAAATTACATAACTCACCTTAATGGAGACATACTGCCGTAACTATAAAAATTACGACTGTTTTATGGAAATTATGAAAAGTATGGCCGGAATTTATATGCCGCAGCTTTACTAAACGAGAGATGAAAAATCGTCTTGTTCTGAATAACTGTGTTGATTAAACGTCAAGAAATAATGACAATAATCGGCATAGGTATGAAAGTTTCTCATTTTTTGACGAGGCAATATTTTTATGACAATCTGTTGTTTTCACTTGGAGGGTTGGTGTGTTTCGTTTCGCTAACGCTTTTCACAAATATATTTTGGAAGGATAAATTGAATTACGACTACGTGCTCGTTTGTTTGTATGTTTTCTGACGTGTGTGTGTGTGTGTGTGTGTGCGCACTTGCACCCTACAAGCCGGATGATAAAGCAGTAATATTGTATGTCTATAATGATGTAGGCAGTAATATAGCCTTCGTTACAGGAAAGCATCCAGCACACACTGGACAGCGCATGTATCACGAGAATGGCTGGCTCATGTGTGGACCAAGTACATTGCACAAGCAGAAGAGTATAGACGAGGGACCCTTCACCTATCTAGGCCTGACTGGTTTTAGAATAATAGACATCACTACTCCCGAGGATTACATTCCCCAGTACGCCGAAAAATGCACCACGGAAACACTTGTTACATCGAGTCAAGAGTTACACGTGGCAACACTGTAAGGGCAACACCGACTCAATCAATTACAACAGAAAAATTTTATCTGCAGAGAGGGCAGGTTTATGAAACACATACGAGTAGGAAAATAATTATTCTGAAACCCCCCCTTTATCAAACAGTCTGGAAGTGTGATAATAATAGTGATAACAATAGTAATAATAGTAAATAATAATGATAATGATAATTGATAATAATCGTTATTTTCTTATCAATATAAATATCATTATAGACATTATTATTGTTGCTGTTTTTGTCATTACTATTACACACACACGCACACACTTGTTACAGCGAACATTAATTCCACAAGTTCCGCGCAAAAGTTTTCCCGCGACGATCATATTTCCGCCTAAGTTAACTGCCCTCCACTCCTTGTCCTTCAGCACCTCATCCACCTCGTCCTTCTCGTCCCCACGTTAATGTGAAATAACTTCTAGTGTTCGTCATGAGTCGCGGCTTCCCTGTGAGGCAAAATAAGCCTGTGTTGCCACCATCTACGTACGTACACAGTAGATTTCGAAGATAAATAATGAATGTGTATAGGATAATATTCTCATTAATGCTGCTGTTCCCTGGAAACTTTTTTTTTTCCACGTAGAAAGGACAGAATAACGATTTTTCTCATTCCGGTGTGCCCGTCAGTAGGCCAACAACACATGGAACTATCAGGGAAGCATCTTGTTGACCAACGCTTTTATGAACAAGTGAGGGAGAGCGGCTAACGAGTGACGTTTAGTTACCCACATCCCCCCTACTGGTGGGACTCGCTTGCTGTAGGATGAAGATGGTTAGATGTGTTGGAGAGATGGTTAGGTGTGTGGGTCGTCACCAGAAGGCACTGTGTTAACGGGTTTGTTGCCCGCCAAGCAGCTGCCGGGTTCGATCCCTGGCCGGTGCCTGAGATGCTGGTGGGACTCGCTTGCTGAAGGATGTAGGGGACTATGTGTTGGGGAGATGGTTAGGTGCGTTAGTAGGGACATAAGGCAACCTACTGACGGTTAGAGGTGTGGGTGTGGGGGTAAGGAGGCAACTCTGCTGACCGACAGCGTAACTGCTCGGATAGTGGAACATCCCGGGTTCACTCCCAGGGCGGCGCCTCCTTTTAGGATGCCTGTAGTCTGCGCTGGACTGAAGCTTGTGCCTTTGTGACAAACGCCTCGTATGACTTGCTAGTGAACTCTACATGTTCGTTGCCAGCAGCTTTACTCGATGCTCATTGTCAGTTTAGGACTTAAAACATACGCTATTTAGTTCATGTAGATTCCTTTCTTTACTCGATGCTCATTGTCAGTTTAGGACTTAAAACATACGCTATCTAGTTCATGTAGATTCCTTTGTGTAATGTTACGTCGAACTGTTACAGCCCCTGCACATCTAAATACTTGACAAGTTAAGAACGTATTCGTAGAACAAATAAATCCCTTAAATAAATGTTATACTCCCTGCTTCGTTATACTCCCTGAGCAATTGTAAATAAAAACTAAAGGTGGATTAACAAATAAAATTAAGGATGCATTAGTATGCCAAATATACTGACTATTACACGTAGTTATGTTATACCTGCAGTGTGGTGCATGTTAGGTGTCGCGCTGTGGTGTGGTGCATGTTAGGTGTCGCGGTGTGGTGTTGTGTTGTGTTAAGTGTCGCGATATGGTGCACCACCACCATCTAGTCATGGTTATCAAAGGTGAACTCTTAAAGAAATAGATGTTTAGCATTCTAATCTTTGACAGAACGCGGCTCTAGGCAGCTCACAGCTCACCCCCCCCACCACCACCACCTCGTCATGGTCATCAAAGGTGAACTCTTACAGAAATAGATGTTTTAGTATTCTAATCTTGCTTTTCTATTTGACAGAACACAATTTACGACTTGACGACTCCAAGGCAGCTCACCCTCCAACCCCATCACAGCGTCATAGTCATCAAATAAATAAGAATTCGACAAAGTCAATCCAGCTCCTCTACTTGACAACACGGCAGCGAGACGCTCATCAAATGGCACCACAGAAAACGAGAGGAAAAGACACGGAGAAGTAACACAGATCTATATAAAACTCTTATTTAGCCTAATTTTGTTTCCCTATTTACCAGAATACAATATTGTGGCAGCTCACCAAATGGCATCACAGCATCATCAGCGTGCCTGGACCGCCAAATGCTGGAAGCTCGGAGCTTCGAGAAGTGCACCTTCCCCCTCCGCTGTTTCCGTCCTATGTGTCGCGTCAGACTGCTTGCGCGGGCACTTACTCCGCCTGAAAAAGCGGGCACTTACTCCGCCTGAAAAACTAGTACGCAGTGTATCATTTTCATTTTTTTTTTTTTCTGAAACTACTTTTGTATTTATTTTATGTACTTTATATTTTTGTTTTCTATTGTCTACTTATTTTCTTGTATTTGATTTCATGATACTGATTTGATGTTGTATCAATTTGATTTCATGATACTGATTTCATGTTGTATCAATGTGTGCCTATCGAAACCGTGCAAAAAAACTGGTACGTAGTTTATTATTCTTACTTAGTGTTTCTTTCTTTACTGTTTCATATATTTTTTTTTTTCATAGTCTACTTTTTTTTTTTTTTTTGTCTACTTGTTATCTTGTATTTGACTTCTGTATTTGATTTCATGGTACAGATTCCATGTATTTTATATATGTGGCATCTATCGAAATCTATTTTATCTATTTTGTCTGGTTGATATTGTCGACTTGCTCTCTTCTATTTGACATCTGTAGTGATGATATTGTCTACTTGCTCTCTTCTATTTGATCTGTAGCTACGATCAAAATTTATTGTCTGTATTTTGTCTTTTGTTTGATAACAAATTATCTATTTGCGCTCTTGTTTGATTTTTGTATTTGATTTCATGATATTGATTTAATGTTGTATCAATGCGCCTCTCTAGAAGTCAAATATTCGTTGTATTTTTTTTTTTTTACTTTGACATCTGTAGTGTAGATGATATTGTCTACTTGCTCTCTTCTATTTGATCTGTAGCTACGATCAAAATTTATTTTATCTGTATTTTGTCTTTTGTTTGATAACAAATTATCTATTTGCGCTCATGTGTTTGATTTTTGTATTTGATTTCATGATATTGATTTAATGTTGTATCAATGCGCCTAAATGTTGTATCAATGCGCCTCGCTAGAAGTCAAATATTCCTTGTAATTTTTTTTACTATTTTTTTTATTTATTTTTATTTATATTTTATTTATTTTATTTATTTATTTTTTTTTTTGGGTTTAACGTATTTTTTGTTTAACATGTTTTTGTATATAGTTTCTAAATTATATAGTATTTTTACCTTTTTAATAAAACTTCGTCTTTTTCAAATAGGAAAACTTCCTAAGTTTATTTTATTTTTCATTTTTTCATGTCTTGACTACTTTCTTGCTTATTCTTTCATGTCTTGACTACGTTCTCGCTTATTCTTTACGTTTTTTTTTATTTCATGGCTTTACTTTTCATATCTTGACTACTTTCTCTAGCTTATGCTTCTCGTTTGTTTTTGTTTTCCATGTCTTGACTACTTTCTTTTTTTCATGTCTTGACTACTTTCTCTTGCTTATTCTTTTCGTTTTTTATTCATGTTTTATTTTTTTTTTCATGTCTCGACTACTTTCTCTTGCTACTTTCTCTTGAATAAGCTTATTCTTTTCGTTTTTTTGTTTTAGTTACTTTTTTCATGTCTTGACTACTTTATCTTGCTACTTTCTCTTGCTTATTCTTTTTCTTTTCTTTATGCCTTGACTATGTTCTTTCTTTATTCCTTTTGCATATCCTGCTCTTGTATGTGTTCAATTATATCTCTACTTGGGTTTTATTAAAGTTTTCTTTTTATTTCCACTTAATACACGTTACTAATTGTGTTGTACCTGCAGCAGTGTGGAAGTTTTTGCTTTTTCCTTACTGAAGCGTTCTAGTCTTCAGTTTTTATTCATTGTCCTGACTACAAACATGTTTATTCAAGTTATCCCTATTGCCACTTCAGTGCAAGTTAGTAATTCTTTGTGCTATACCTGTGGCCTAATATGAATGAAAGTTTCGCATCTTTTCCTTACTAAAGCGTCCTAGTTTTCTTATTTAAGAGAAGTCTAGGAATAAAAGTTTTAAGTAAACTGATGTCATTATAGTAGTACCTGTAGTCTGAAACATGATGATGAAAATGGTGAACAGTATAGTACATACACACTTAGGACCATATTCTGAAACACTTCTGCACCTCTACTACTTTCAGAAGGCTCTAGTTGAAGTGACGAGCTTTTAAGGAGAGAGAGAAAGAGAGAGAGAGATTAATAATAAATTGACAGGATTTCTATTCAATTAACAGGAGGAATACATTTCAGAACCCAGCAAGTCATCTCTGTGGCCTTTGAAAATAGTCGTTATGAGAGAACAAAGCGTTTCTGAACACGGTATTTAGGGCAACTGTGTACAGGAACGTTCAAGACGCTGAATCGTGATTGAAATGCGATGCAGTACAATCCACCAAGGTCTGGGACAACTGTGCAATGGAACGAGTGAGGTAGTGGGAGGTGAGCAGCGAGTGGCGGTGATTCTGTCAATAAAATGAGTTGCGGAGGGGCGGCGGTGGCAGCGCTCGACTCGTGACGCGAGGATGATGGCTTGGCTGGCGGACAATGAGCCTCCCGAGAACTCCCGAGCACCTGCGAGTAATGGAAGGCGTGCGTCCCTCCGCCCTCAATGGAACCAATTCCAGGACGGGGATAAGGAGGAAGAGGAGGAAGGCCAGGAGGAGCAAGGGGAGGAGGAGACGATGATGGGAGAGGGACGAAAAGGGACAGTCTTCTCACGAGTAATAAACACAAATGACACAAACGGATCCTCTTGTTTTCATTTGTTTTCAGGTGAATAATCTTTTCAGTTTCTTGTGTGCTTATTAAGCATCGTTTTCTTTCATTTTCATTCATTCGCTTCCATTTTTCACATTAGTCGCTCATAAGTTGTGCTTTTCTAAGCTTTTATTTAATTCATATCAGCTCCCTCGCCTTACCACAGTATTACGTGTACTACTCCTCATTACTCTCTCCGTTTATCCATCTCCATGCACTCCTCTCCTTTATTACCCCCCTAACTGAACCCTGACTGAACCCTCCTAACGCTCCTCGTTACTCCAACCGCTGTATTTTCTCTCGCTCGCCCCTCGTTCCTTCCTCGCCATCTCATTAAAACCCCTTCATTCTTCCTGGAGTGGCAATGACCATGGGGAAGACAAATAAGCGACAGTGGTTTTTTGTGCAAGATTTTTTTCCTGTAAGCAAACGAGACAAGCTCCATTCCTCCCGCCTCCGGTAATTGGTCTTCCCGCCATAAGTTCGTATCATTTCTTCCTGCGCAGACGTCAGGCAGGAGACGCACCACCTCCCGCCCAGCTCCAGAGCTTTAATGAACTTTTCCCGTGATGAATTGTGGCCTTAAATTCCTCGGGCGTAACGTGCGGTGGGATACTTTCTATTCTTCGCGCTAAATGTGTGACGCCGGACCATCACTTCTGCTTCTCCTCTTCCGCGACTTCTCCTTCCGACCTCCCCATTCCTGACGTCTTGGCACTACTACAGTTTCTTCTCATCCTCCTTTCTTCTCTCGATCTCTCTTTTCCAACCTTTCATGTGACTGAACCCTTCCTTCCTCATCCTTCTCCACCTACTCTTCCTTATTTCCCTCACAGTCACCTTTCACGTGTCACATTCAGCGTCTAATCCACAATTCCATCCTCTTCTGCCACTTTCTCGTCTCCTGTCTCTCCCCGGCCTGCCTCTCCCCCTACCTTCAGTCCGGCATCTACCCCTCCTCCCCTCTGCCCCGGCGTATAAGTAACCAAGGCCTTGATGATGTTGAAAAATGAGTCCAACACTCATTCATTATGGAAGAGGGAAGGAAAAACTCGCGTTCTTTCTGTGAAGTAAATTAAAGTGGTCATTTTTGCTCTGGACCTTTAATTACTTTTGGAATGGCTTGCCTAATTTAAATTTCCTTTTTTTTTCTTTTTTTTTTTTGCCAAATAAGCGTATACACATTAATTTTCTGCAAGGGAAATCACTATACACTGCAAATCATTGGCAGAACTAAAGTAATAGTCAAATAATTTCAAGCAGTAAGGAAGAATCTTTCCAGTACGATGCTGGAGTCAGGCAGGCTGAGGGACGCTAACCTCCACCACCGCTACACAGGTCCGAAGGGTCGCTATCCACAGCTGCTGTGCTAAGTCTGTTACGGACGCGGCACACACACACACACACACGAGATCGATGCGTGAGTGAGAGCCATGTCTCACAACTACTCTTCTGAACAGCTCATTACTTACACGCTGCTCGGCTGATACACTGTCCACCTGCACACGTCAACAGCATACTTCACGGGACCTCAAAGCCATACATCCTCCGCCACTCTCACCGCCACCTCTATCAGCATCTATGGGAGGAAATTCGAGTCCAAAGCTTCCTTGTGACCGGAATGGAGCTTCTCTTTTCAAGCATCCCACTAAGCTTACTACATAAACGAACTCCTGACTGCCTTAAACTTGCGTGGCTGCAGAGAGTGAGGGTCCTAATCCTAATAGCGAGTGTGGCGGGGAGCGGGAATGAAGGCGCCCCAGGTTCTCTCATGAATACCTTGCTCCCTTGAGAAACACATCAAAGCCACTCAAACAAATTCCGTTGAGAGGCGGCACGCAAGATTAACCCAGAATCGAGGTCGTCAGATCGTCATGAAACAGAATCGACGGTTCAATTTTCGCCAGACCTCATAAGCGACTCGTCTTTGTCTCTCCGATCACTGCGCCGATACGAGCTGACTTTTCTCTTCACGCGAGTAGAGTTAACAGCCAAAATTACATAAAACATCAAAAAGAAAGACTGTCCAATACAATTCCTATCCAGCGGCAGCGAGAATCAGCAGAGTAAACAAGGGAGAAATATGAACACGCGTCCTGTAATAAACTGGAGCACCGGCTAAATCACAAGGTGCCGCAAAACAAACTGGTTCTTGGAGCGGCGAGTGAATGACGCCATAAACAAGACAGATAGAAGGCAAGGATGCATACATAAAGCAAATGAAACGATGAAGATTAGAGAGAGAGAAAAAAAAAAACAAAGGGCAGGATAGCTATTTATTCCAGTGACGGGAAGCAGAAAGGAGTTAGTTCATAATAGGACATAAAGAAGTTGAGAGATGAAAGAGGAAAACTTTGAAGGAGGGAAGGAAAAAGTAATGAAAGAAGACTGGCGCTATGAAGGGTCCTTTCGCGATGAAGAGCGTCACGGAGGACCAACTGAAAGATGAGACCAAAAAAATTACAAGTTGATGAAATTTCTCTCTCTCTCTCTCTCTCTCTCTCTCTCTCTCTGATGTATTATGGAGAGAAATGTAAGAAAAAAGACTGGAAAAAAAACTAATCCATTACAAAAACAGTGGCAAAGAGAAAAGTAGATACAGTGGAGGCAGATGATGAGGAGGGAAGAGGCCGCAGTAGAGAGAGAGAGAGAGAGAGAGAGAGAGAGAGAGAGAGAGAGAGAGAGAGAGAGAGAGAGAGCAGCAAAAAGAACACTAAGGAGGCCACCTGATGAAGGATGGGAACAGGCAGGAAGAAAAAGAAAAAAAGAAAAAAAAAGAAAAAAAAGAAAGAAAAAAGAGAAAAGAAAGGAAGAAAAAAAGGTAAATTGTAAGAGACTCCGCTTGAAGAAGAAACTATATTAATAAACGCAAGAGATATAACAATAATTCTGAGAAAAGAATCTGCTTAAATACATACAGTTGTAAAAGAGAAGAGATCAATTTCAAATCAGTACGATGTTTAAAGGAAGAATGAAGGAGGTAAAACTTAATATAACCTGAATAAAATACAAGTATAAAATTTAAGGTTTTATAGATAGCAAAAAAAAAAAAAGAAATAAAAAAAGAAATAAATCAATAGTGTTAAAAGGAAGGAGTAAAACTTGCTTCATAACATAAATGATGTGGATAATTGCCTTGCATGACTCCTGAAGACCTGGCAGCTTTGGTCACGGCAGCCAAGTAAAGGCCACTTCAAAGGGAAGGAATACGCCTCCTCTCACTCCCCTCACACTACCTCACTCCTCCACCCAGCCTCTCCTTTATTGTTTATATCTCATTAAATTTTTCCACAGCCCTGCCATTCCCTCTCTTTGCTCTCCCTTCCCTACCACCTCTTCCTTGCATCCCCTCCTTGCTTCCTCCCTCACTGACACTCTTTTCTCCCTCACCTCATCTCTCCTTTAATTCCTACCACTCTTCATTACTTTCTTTCTCTTCCTTTTACTTTTCTTTTTTTATTCCCTTCCTTCTTTGTCTACTCTTAGATAATGTAAAGTTTGCAATCTCCTTATTTTTCAATCTCTAACACATAATTATTCCTCTCTACCGTTCCCTCTTCCATTATCATCCCATTCCTCTTTCTCTTCATATCATCAACACTTTAGAAAACTTAAGTGATGGCTGTAGTGATGTATTCTTCACTCCCAGAATCCTTTTCTTTTCCTTCCCTTTCTCTAAGACATAAGAAGATAGACTAGATCCCAAGAGTCACCCAAAGGCAGAGTAGGAGCCATGAACTTCTTAATCAGGAAGAATAGAATAGAATAATGGTGTGTCCAGTGCAAAGTTTCTTCCCTGTGTGGACTACAAACCCCAGACTGAGGGATGACCACTGCAGCAGACCAAGAGTGACAGACAATGAGGTACAGCTTCCCTGGACATGTGGCTCTTGCAACATGGTAGTTAATTGATTAATACATAATGATAATGTGACTGATTCCCATCTCAGCTGATTGCCTATTAAGTTTTGGCCATAAACTGTGCCAGGCTCTGGCACAGCTATCACAAAATGATGTGCTGTGTTCTGAAATGCCTGTGCTAAAACAGATTTCTTTCAACAGTGTTGCAATCTCCTTAATACTAGACTCAAGTGGCCTTTCCCCTCTGAACTGTGACTGACTGAGTGTGGATGACTGTGGCTGTGACCAGCTGCTGTGTGAGGGTATGTCTTGTGTCTGAGTGGCTCATCATCCTCTGGGGACTGTTGCCTCCTGAAGCAAGGCAGCAGGGCAGTGGAGAGCCAGTCCTGGCACTGGCTGGAAGGAATTTTCTCATCACTTCACAATGAAGGAAAGGAAACACACAAGTCATATGGATTTACTATATTTTTTTTTATAAAATATCAGATCTTGCATGTCAAAGATTTAAAATGGAACCAAGATAACTTTTCTATGTGGACTGAGAAATGAGAAAAGAGCCAAGCACGAGTGAGATGAGCCGGGCAGCCACTGGCAAAGTCTACCCTGGGCCACGCCTCATCTCACTCCGCACTCTCGTCTTCTCCTTTGTGCAACCACACATGCGGACGACAGAAGCACTGCATCACCAGGAGAGCAAAGAATCTGTGCACGGGACTCATCTGGGCTGGCCAGCACCAAGCACAATGGGGTGCACAGTGCGCCCCGTCACAGCACGCCAGGGTGCACAGTGCACCACCACGGGACGCTAAGGTGCACGGCAAGCCACCATGTCATGCAGGGTGCACAGCGTGCCACGCCACAGCACAATGGGACATGTTACAATTTGACCGTCTTACTTTTGGGTGTGTGAGCTTCTCTGTATGATACCTCTTGTTCCCAGTGGCATTAGGTGCTTCAACTATATAAGGCCTCAGCGTGATTGTAAGTGCTTCTTAAATCACTAGGGCATTGCAACCAGAGAGGAGCATAAGAATTAAAATAGGAACACTATCAGCTGACCACTCTACTCAAAGTATGCACTTGTGGGAACCTGAACTTTCTTCTTGAAGTACTGAAGTACTATAATGATATCTATAAAAGAGTGTAAACATTTAAGTCATGGTAAATCATCTTAATTACATCATAAAGGCACTCAAATCATTACAAACACAACAAAAATTACATATCAACAAGCTCAATATTATACCCTTATTAGTTCCACCTTATCCTAAATCAATGAGCATAAGTCTATTGTAGTGTAGGTACTCTCATCCTATTCGTTACACTGGTATAGATTTGTTGTGTGACAGACTACAAGGTAAGCACCAATGAACAGACACTAGTCATGTGTTAAGCTACAGTAGTCAGTTAGTTTTGCACAAAGGTTGCCAGAAGACTCCTGCGATCCGCAGCAACAGCAGTGGCGGCAGCGGCAGCAGCGGCAGCCCACTGCGCCGCGCAGCATAGACGGCCTAACCTAATATTGCAAGTCTACTTCTCCAGCAAACTGGTATTTGTTACTTTGGGACACTTGTGTAACAAACTGTTCCTCAGTAGCCTTCCCTACATGAACGCCTCACCCGGGGCTGTGAGTGACTACCAGACTGTCTACCACACCTCTACCATGGGACAACTACAGTGATATGGCATGGATTCCCTGAAAATTTTGGAAAAAACAAAAGGCCAAACCTGCACAAAGACTGCAAGGAGATGCTCTGATCTGATGAAGGTAATACGTAACTAAAAATGAAGCAAGACTGCATACATTGACCCACAGTTCACAATACTTTAATGAGCCTGCATAAATGTCTAATGTTACAACGCGAAATAGTCCAGAATTTAGCAAAAAGTGACGTTACTTCCAATTCAACTGATAGCACTGTCGCCTCATGAGGAAGACAATTGTTTTGGCACATACACAACAAGCACATGGAGGAGCCTCACCTATCAGAAAGTTAATGGACACGTACTGCAGTGCAGGGAGTTTGCTGCTCCCTGCAGCTTCAGTTTGCCACGGAGGATGGAATCAGTGATTGGTTTTATTTCTTGTCTAATACTTGCTTCTGGGAGATCAAAAAATTTAACTTACATATTAGTTGATCACTTATTGCAAACGATTAAAATTATTTACAAGGACATTCATTATACAGTATTAAGGCAGTGTTTACTGTGTACATGTTCAAACAGAACACAAGCTACTCTGTGAAGAGTGTAACATTTCAAGTCAACTTAACACTGTCTACATTGTCAACTGTTTTCCCTCTCACAAACCTGACCTTGTGACCTCAGGTGGGAGACCACTCCCTCTCTCTGGGCACACCATTTAGCTACAAGCTCCCTGCCAAGTACCTGCCCCAAGGTGCTGCCTGCACAGCCTCCCTGTCACACAAGGATCCCGGCAGGTACCTCCCTCAGGGCACTGTCTGCACAGTCTTTCAAACACACAAGGTCCCTGCCAAGGATCTGACCTGGGGTACTGCCTGCACAGTCCACCAGACACACAAGGTCCCTGGCAGGGCAGTGCCTGCACAGTCCCCCAGACACACAAGGTCCCTGGCAGGGCAGTGCCAGCACAGTCCCCCAGACACATAAGGTCCATGGCAGGGCAGTGCCTGCACAGTCCCCCAGACACACAAGGTCCATGGCAGGGTAGTGTCTGCACAGTCCCCCAGACACACAAGGTCCCTGGCAGGGCAGTGCCTGCACAGTCCTCCAAACACACAAGGTCCCTGGCAGGGCAGTGCCTGCACAGTCCCCCAGACACAGTAAATCCAGCAGACTTGATAGCTAAATAATAATGCCCATCAGACAGCTATAATATATTCTTTGAATTCAATATAAAATAGACCTCTTTTATTTTTGCTATATACTTGTGTATACTGCATATCTATACAAGTTGTGGGTAGAGTAATACACAAAGCAGAGCCGAGCAACAGAGTGGTGCACTAGTACTGGTACCATGGCTGCTTGCGCACCCAGCGCAGCCTGATGCCGGCGTCCGTGCGGATCTTGATGGAAGCGGCCTCTGCGGCGCGCACTGTCTCCTTTACCGACTGCATCAGGTTCTGCGCGTTGCCCACCAGCATCTCCGTGGCCTCCTGGTCCTCCTCTGAGCCTGAGTGAGCGAGAATGTTACTACCCACACTGCTGCCTCCTGTCTGAGTCTTGCTGTTTGACTCAATTATCAAACTCTTTGCTTTGGATTAATGTGAAATTTGTGAAGCAAATGTTTCCATAAAGAAAGTAGCAATGAATATCATGTGTTAGTTCAACACTGAAGATCTGTCATCTTGTCTACATTAACTGATGTACTGCAATGGAGACTCCAATCTCCAGTTTGTAATCAAAATGAGGCTAAACAATTTTAATGTGTAAATGTTGTCCTTTCTCAAAAAAACAACAATAACAGTCAATGTTATTTTCATTTCAAACTCCGATACCAAAGCAACATTACAACAAAAAGTGCAAATTTGAAAGCTGAAAAGCTAAATTACTGTCAAATTTCTTCAGCCATGTCATCTACTGTTAATGTGTCAGCAACATCACACAACACAACACTGCACTGCACTGCACTGCACTGCTCTCCAGGCCAGTGCGTTCCTCCTCACTGACTCACACAACTCTACTCTCTACCTCAGAAGTAAAAAGATAAAAAAAAAATATGAAAAGGAACAAATTATTCATGTTTGTTATAGAACTCAACACAAACTAAAAAGAAAGAAACAAGGCTGGCTTTGTTGGGCACAGGTGAGGGAGGACTGAGCCTCCGCTCTGGAGGCTCGGCCGCCAGTGTCCGGCTGCCGGTGCTCAGGGGAAGCCGCACACAAGTGCTGCTTTCAGCTTTAGGTCACACACCTATGCTACCCCTCTCATTCATGACAGCGACCCGTATTATTGTCAACACGTGAGAAAAATCATTCTGGGCACACAAGGAATTTCACTTCAAGGAAACTGAAGTAAACAAACCATATAAATGTTTATAAATCAAGCAAGAAAATGTTCATGAGAGGTCTTGTGCTCCCAGAATGATCTTACACACCACAATTTATAGTTTCCTTTAACTGCAAGTAAACTAATTCTTTGCTAAGTTCACACAATAAGTTAAGTACACTCTAAACACTCAAATGGCAACACAGTGTAGCAAAGAGTGCACCAAGCACACACTGCACACTGAGGTGAATTGAACTGCAACACTATCATGCTGCTGGTACTGCTACAGTGTGGCACGCTACACTGGCAGCACATGGACACACATACACACACACACACACACACACACACACACACACACACACACACAGTGCACTACCACCATACTTACTGGACCCAATCAGGATCTCTGAAAGGATCACCACGCATGCAAGAGAGAGGATTGAAATAAGTATCAGGAATTGGAGTTTGCCATTATCTACCTCACATAAAGAAAATGAACCATTCTTCTTCTACTGGAGGACAACACTTATGACAAGACAAGGATGGATCACAACAGTATAGTCAACAGCCTACAAAGGGTAACACTGAGTGGCTCTGCTCCCTCACCAACTATCACCTATTGAACACAGACTGTCAACAGTACACCACAGACTGACACACCAACAAACACTTGCACAGACACAGGTGATGCACTTGTTCACGCCAAGCACTGAGATGCTACGTCACGGAGGACAAAGCTGACGCAATCAACCTAAGCTGCCTCACCACTCCACAAAATCTTTCAGCTGGAAAGAAGAATGAGGGACAGAAAGACCAGAAACATTTTCCCAATGTAAATGAGCAATAAATTCATTACATACATACAAGATTTACCAGCACAGTAAATCCTTCTACCACTCATAGTAACTGTGAACTTCTATTTACTTTGAGATGAGAAACATTGCCTGAGTCTTAATTAAGGTAAAGCCCCTCGGCAGCACAGCACTCCACTCACGCCAAACACGGGAGCAGTATTAGAGAACACCTCTCAAGAGTCTCCTCTGAATCCACTTCTTTGTCAATGTAAGTACAGTTAAAAGTTAATCATTAATTTTGGAAACATGCTGTGAATCCAAGCCTTGGTAAACTGATGCTTCATTCATTACAGATAATAATAATAATAATAATAATAATAATAATAATAATAATAATAATAATAATAATAATAATAATAATAACAACAATAATGATAATAATAATAATAACAATAATAATAATAATAATAATAATAATAATAATAATAATAATAATAATAATAATAAGGTTTTGAAGTGTTTTTGTTACACATGCATTACTTCTCAATAAGATCTTCAACTGTTTACTCAACTTCAAAAGTCATCACTACCATAACTCATGCCATAAATGGGAACACTCATCTACTAGTGACTCCTCTAAGGAAAAGTACATTATATTCAAACACTAAAAATGTGCATTCTGTAGTGCTTCAAATAGTACTTGGACTGGAGTTCTGAGCTACAGGGCCTCAGACCTCTGGAGACTGGGTTAGGGCAGGGTGTGAGGTGGGTCTGATGGCAGTGGCTAGTGCTAACTTGCCTCTTACAGATCTCACTGTCTGTCTACAACAAAACCATGAAGGGAAGGCACTAGTGTATGCCACAAGGGGCACACTTCAAACTTATGACCTGATGTTACTGCACAGTGGAGGAGAGACTGGCTAGCACTAAAGACCTGTGTGTGGAGCAACGGGGCAGGGGTATCAGGGGTATCAGGGGTATCAGACGGGAGTGAGTGGGGCATCACAAAACAGGCAATCAACATTGTATCTTTACCGATCTCCGATTCACGTCGAGGGAAGCACTCTGTGTTATGAAGTGGAAAAGAGAGAGAGTGTAATAAAGACCAAAAAAGCTGTTATATGCACAAACGAGAACCAAACTCAGCTATTAAAGGGTGAAATACAACACTTTTATATGTATATTCACCAAGGACTCTGCTTTGATTACTACAGTATATCTAACTTGAACACAGTACTATCAAGTACTTCTCACTAAATCAAGTCTTCATTATATTAAGGCTTTACTACATCCAAAGATATATATATATGTATATATGTATATATTTAATATTATATTATTACTAAGAAATTTGCTTTCTTAACACATGAAACAGGAGAAAAATTACATCAACATAAAAAATACAATTCTTGTAAGAAAATAAGATTTTTGGAATAGATTTGCCACACACGATGACACAGGTGGCGCTTTTCTTAATGCAAACCATCTTTTGTTGTAAACACCAGTTCTGGAAAGCGATCACTTTTCCTTCACTGAGTTTTTAATTGAATTAGACTCATTTTATTCATGATGTGGGCACATAAATAGAGAGTAAATAAAGTATTAAATCTCCTGTCTCTTGTGAGATTAATGAAATGAGTGGCTGCAGCCAACTAGTGTTTGTTCACTCCTATGAAGCTGTCAGGCCGCTAAGCCAGTACTCACTAGGGACTCACCAAATGTCAACCACAACACTGGTGCACACTCTCTGAGCTATGAGGTGCTTTATGTTAGGAAGTATTTAGGTAGGCATCTATTAAGTAAAGAATTAGTTCTAATGTGTAGTTAAGTGAACACTGAGTGTTGACGGCAACAAGACGGCCGCCCATTTGAGGCGCAACGCTCTTGACTATCTATCGTGACGGACCTCTGGACGTCACAGAGCCATCTTGCCAGGAAAGAATGACACCTACACCAGTGCTGATCCCATCATTCCTGGCAACACTGGACTCAAGTGTAGATCTTGTTTAGAGGAAGCACATGGAACACACAATGTGGACAAAGCACAGACAAGTTCATGGTCACAAGACACACAGTGACACAGAGACACACTTAACTTTCCTTGTACCACAGCTGTCTATCTGTTCAGGTCTCTCCTGTACTCCTACTCAAGTGCACCTACAGCCAACGAAAGTGCTCGTCTATGACTTGAAAGGACATTTTGCAGTGCAGACCTAACCGCTTTGCTTCGTCACTGATCAAGGAAGCCGTCGCCTTGCTTCTGATGCCATTCATCGTCAGCCTGTGCACTTCAAACACTACTCAAGTCTTTGCTACAACTCATGATCACTTCAATTTCCTTCAGTCAAGAGAGATTTAAGTTACTTTTATATCACTCTTTAGGAATGAATGTTTAAGAGGGCACAATGTGCAGCAAAGGAAACTGGCGCATCTTCAAATGATAACGAGCTTAGTGGGTGAGCAAAATGAAGCCGGCTGTTAGAGAAACCAAAACCTGTAAATCACACTGCTGTGGTGCAAGGAAAAGTTCATGGTTCATGTTTGTTTGCATTATAGATGTTCATTTATGCCATGAAGGACAATATGGATTCATGATTTTAATATTGGCATTAAGGAAACAGAAAAGTTCAGTAAAAACTTCCTTCATCAACCTAAGTAACACCTGTCATGTTTGGACTTAGTGCCTGACACTTAAGAGTTAAGGGTGGCCAGGGCAGCGGCTCAGGGGCGCAGCACGCTGACGAGCAACACTTACCCTGAGCCCCGAGCATGGTGGCCTTCACTGTGGACAGGATCTTGAGCTGCGTCCCAATGGTGGGGATGCGTTCACACACTTGCAACAGATTCTGCACAAAAAACAACACACAGTTAATAACTTTTCCATCCATAGAGTGCATCATGAGTTAACATTTCAGTGGCTCAAGTTTTACAGACTCAACTCCACAACTATGAACTAAAACAATCACGACAAAGACAGACTAGCGAGAGCCTCAGCAAGACTCACCGTCCTCATCCTCTTGTCGGTGCACTCCCTGGCGAGGTCCTTGGCCAGCTGGGTCACCTCCTCGGAGGCCTCGGCGATGGCCTTGGCACAAGCAATCAGGTCTTTCTTGGTTCCGCCCTCGCCCCGGACTAGCTGTGACAGCTGAGCCATGAGCAGCGCCATCTTCTTGGCGGCTGCAATGATCTCGTTGTCCCTTGACGACCACTGCTTCACCTCCTGGTGCAGGCCGTGCGCAGCCATCTATCGCAGGGAGCCACTCATTACTGTGTGCACTGCTGTGTCTTCCCAGCACCAGGTGTCAGGTGGGGTGACACTATGGGTTTAAGGCTTAACAATTTACTTCAAAATCTTCCTCCCTATTGAGTTACTGAGCATGAATGAGAAGGAAAACAGGGAGGAGAAGACAAGGGGGCTGGACTCACCATGATGGGCTGGTTGGGCTGCGGCACTTCACTGAACATTTTGGTCTCCTCCTCGTCATCAGTCTCTGGTGGAGGGGGGCGGGGAGGAGGAGCCTTCTCCCCACCAGGCAGTGGGGGGCGTGGTGGTGCTTGATCTGCCAAGCCACAGGGAAGCTTAGTGAGGCAGCCAGTGGTGTGGCACAACACAACATAACACAACACAACACAACACAACACAACCAGTGTCACACATAGAAGCTGCGAGTGCAGACACCCACGCTGACGTCACAGGAAGCAAAACAGAAAGTACGAGTATCATAAAACTGTTCTGTTAATTTAAGACTATGAGAAGCAATGCCCTACATATTATGTACAGTGAACTTTATGACTAACAGCAAAGTATTGGCTAAATCTTTAGTGACTACTGAACTCAGGGCAAAATTCAATGTATTTGACTTTATTACAATAAATAATAAGAGCAATACGTCTGCCATGATGTGCTCAGCGTCCATCACAAGTACTACACAACATTACTACCACGCAACATGGGACGCATGCACTACACTCTACACTCTCCATGCAGCACATGCAGCGAGCAGCCACAGAGGCAGCGGTGGCAGTGGCAGCGGCAGCAGCCACCTGCCTCGCACCTCACTCCACATCTCACAACACAACCATGCAGCAACAACAACGCAACACAGTACATGTTGCCGACGCGTGACGGCTGGAAGAAAATACTCATGGTTCACCAAATGCAACAGAAATAAGCTGAAACAATAAATTCATTGAACATTTGCAGCGGCAGAGGCGAGGCACTGGCGGCCTCTTCTCCAAGGCAACGCCGGACATGCCATGCACAGCTGCCACTCGCTGACAAGGGACATGAGGAGCAGCTGGAGTGCGGCAAGATGCCAAGATGGCAAGATGCCAAGACAGCAACAGTACGGAGACAGAGGAGAAATACAAGGTTGTATACGGAAGGGGTGGTGCTCTGTCCTGATCACTGTCTTTCAGCAGCACATTCAATGGTACTCAATTCACATTCAAAGTATTCCTGACACCTTTGCAGTGATCAAGGCATTACCAGGCCAAGTAACAGCCCTTAAAGCATTACCAGGCCAAGTAACAGCTCTCAAGGCATTACCAGGCTAAAAAATTACTTCTCAAGATATTACTGGCTAAAAAACAGCTCTCAAGACATGACAACCACTTTTCAAGACTTCTTCTTACAAATCCTGAAAGCAAGAATGAGTCAAGTGAAGGACTACATGACCAGGAAGGTGAGGCACGAGGTGTGTGAATACTGACGACCCGGTACAGAGGAGCTACCAGTACAGGGCAGGACGGGTCCCTCACTACTGGGGCTTGCACAAATGTAGGTCAAGCTGGCATGGCAGGAAGTGATTGGACAGGAGGAAGTGTTGGCTTTCTTCTCATTGGCTGATGTCTTTTTTAGAGAGCTACATACAATTTTGTTTACACATTTTGTACATATAACAATAAATAGATGATCAAAAAGAAACATCATCGAAAAAAAATGTTTTGGTATCACTACAAACTCTCACTTCAATGGTGCTTTCATCATTTTGATTGAGTTTTCATAAAATGGGTTTTGATTCTTTAATATTACTGTTCCAAATTCCTCTATGGACAATGTTTTCCTTTCTGGTTTTCAATGGCCACGCGAAACACTGTCTTGTGCCAACACTTCCTCCTCAAGACATGATTATAAATGCTGCATTCCATTATGGTGTTGCTTGGGACACTGTACAACAACAACCTCTGTAGCAGGGGAAAGGGTCCGTGGGCAGCTCATCGTCTGTGTAGCTGTCATAGTGAGTCTCTGACGGCTCCCCTGGGGAAGGAATGGCCTCAGTGCCAGCGCTTCACAGGAACTTGTGCACCGATTCTCTCATCACTAAACTCAACTCCTCTAAACAATTCAAATTAAGCTATTTCATGTCTAATAAAATTTCAGCCAGATTATTTTTGTGACAAAATGCAAAAACTGAATTTTAAGAATTTAGATTATATCATCCAAATATGAGATACTCTTAATGATTAGAGGTATGACAATGTTACTAAGACTGTATACAATGAGCCACAAGTGCCTGAGAAATGTTGGAGTAGTACCTCTGCCCCATCTGTGCCCAGCCGCTGCCAGGCCGGCATGTGGAGAGTGGAAGGAGTGAGGGTGGTCCAGGGCAGTGCTGGGGGCCACACCCGCCCCAGCCTGACCACCACCACCAACAACACCACCACCAACTGAAGCCAAGTGAGACGTGACCAGGTTGCACCACCACAAACATTATATACAGCACCCAACACAACACTATGCTCATCACCACACTAGAAAACAAACTTTTAAATCAAGGATCATTACTTTCATACCACATTCTTTCTGGGAATTTTGAGATGACAAGTTTAATACTCAAATATTACAGGGTTGTTACCAAACAAGGGAGTGCCGTTAGTACCTAGCTCAGAATACAGAACAGGATGGGAGCCCGGCACCGTGTGTCCATTGCTTGGCCCAACATCTGCAACAGACCCAAACACCTCTGTACTCACACACCTGACTCACCGAGACAGCCTGCCATTGCCCCAGTGCTCAGCCATCACACCTGTGTATGCTGCTCAGCCTCTGCCTTACTAGTGCTGTCACTAAGTAACTAATTACACCCTCACTGCTTCAAGAATACAAACACAAAAACACCTGAGTCTCCCTCTCTGTGCCAAGGCAGCATTCCCAGACAGGGGGTGGCCAAGATGGCATTCATACCTGACTGGCTCAAAACAGATCTGTCATCTCAAGCTGGAATGCTGGTTAAGTTGAATTTTCAGATTATATTTATCCTAAATTAATCTGTACATGAAGTTTAATCTTCATAATTACATAAGAAGACTTTCTAAAATATGCTTTATCATTTTACAAATCAATAATTCTTAAACTCACAAATTTGAATGCCAAAACACTTTCCAAAAGGGAACCAAGCTCTTGGCAGCCATGAGACAAGCATTTACTTCTCTCTGCACACACACACACACACACACACACACACACACACGGCAGTCAGAGTGCCACTCTCTGAGTCCATGATGCACCATGCGAGCACTGAGAGGTGAAGTACCTGAAAAGCAAACCGTGGGTAAAAGTACACCAGAAAGTGTCCATGCCAGCGGCCAAGAACAGAGAAGCTCAAAGCCAAACACACAACTAATAAAACCTCATGTAATGCGTCCCAAAGGTCTTGCATAATGACGATCTAAGTTTTCAGCTGCATAGATTCATTCCTGAAAGAGACAATGAGCGGTCATCACCCAGCATGCCGGAGCCTGAGGGGCACCGCCGCCCTGGCGCAGCGCACTGCTGGCCAGGACGGTGCAAGGCTGCTAATGCTACACAGGGGTGGCTCACCTTGCAGATCTCCATAGTAATAGGGAGCTTGGGGAAGAATTATTGAAATGCAATTTATTCAAAAGAAAACCTTTTTTATAACAAGATTTAGAAAAATGCATTAATCAGGCAATGTATTTAGCCACAGCCAATATTAATACCTATATGTGTTTAGTAAACTATTTAATTAAGTTTTCAGATAATTTAATTCTTGTTTAAGGGGCTTGCCGTGAAGCAGATCCCTCATTGTGTGTGTTCCTGCATCACCTCGTGCCACCGCCATCAACCAAGTGTTACTGGAAGAATCTCTTCACACGTGTAAATACAAAGTGACATTCTGAAGGGTGTGCCTCACAAATTTCATTCACTGTTATCCTCTGAATATAAAACTCTTGATCATTATTTGTATGTGCAAAAAATTATTATGATCATGTTTCTTTATCCATATTTTTGGAAGTCAATACAAAAATAAAGTATTCCATGCTTTGAGCTGCTGGCTTATGCAACAGTGAGGGCACTGACTGTGCTGAGAAAAGCCTCACCAAAACCTTCCTGGTGAAGGACATCACTACCACGGGTGAAAAGTTGTCTTGTAGTGACGGGGTGCGATTGTCAGCAGTCCAGAGGCTGCAAGAGTGACACATGGTGCTGGCAACACTGGCACGAGGTGCACATAGGCCGCCCTCCCCTGACGTGTTAGTGTGCTGGCTGTGGTGGCCAAGACACCAGGATCATTGTGTTCACAGGAGAGCTGAGGTGTTTCCTCAGTTTCTCAGTTTATCAAAGCAATATCAATAAATGTTAAGAGGAAAGACCACTTTTGTGGAAAGGTGTTGACAGAATGGGGAAAATAAAATAATTGATCCTTGTTTAAAATAATGGAAACAAGAGAGTTATTTGAACTGAAAAGCAAGGACAATCAATGACAACAACATTGAGTCAGCATTAGCTTCATATATTTATAACGGCCATTGTGCCGAGTCGTCCCAGAATGTGGGAGGCTCAGTATGGCCTACCACACGGCTCACTAGACTAACAGGGGCACCTCTCTGGACAGGATGAGTTCCCTCATCTGAGAGCGCACTACACAGCCACACAACACTAGTACAGGGTGCACACTGCCTACCTGCCGCTAGTCTGTCATCTCTCTAAGGTACTCTTTACTCAACACAGTGCTTGTATAAGCCTTTACTCAACACAATGCTGGTATAAGCTCCTCTACCACAACTCACTCAACAATACTGTGACATGTACTGCAAAACATGTGGTGAAGTGAAGCTTTATTTTGAACATTACGTAGTACTGTGCTACTCAGTGAGCAGAGTTCCACGGAAGTGGGAGGCTCCTACAGGATCACCGTGCAAAACAAACACTCATCACAACGCACGCCTCTCTGCGACCTCTAATGCTGGTCTGTGCAAAGAGCTGCTGCCAGACAGGCAACACGCTCTCAGTGGGTACATCTTCTACAGCAGTGTTTGCACAATTCTGATATTAATGACACTCTCCAAGACTACAAAGGAAGATGTTCTGAAAAGCAACTTTGAGTTACCAAAGACTAAGACAAAAGAGGATTAGTAAATTTAAAAGAGAATGCCACAAAGCCGTTAATCCACACTCCTTTAACTGAGACTTGCATAGTACTGGAGTATTTAGTGACCACATAAAACACTGACACAACCACTCAGATTCACCATTTAACAAGGCTTTTAATAGCAACACAGGGGCCACTTCACGTCCATCAAGGGCAGACACAGACTGTGGGTTATGGTGACACACGCATCACTTCAGCCTTGACAGTGAACCAACACCAGCACTGCGGGGACGGCAGTGCTGGGAAGGGGCCGAGACTCGGGCTGTGAGGCGCAACAACAACCAATCTGGTGCACGGGTTTGGACTGAACACTACTCATGTGCCAGTGAGGCAAGCACGCGTCATCCCGACCCCTTTAGGCTCCAACACCGCAGCACGTCACACACAATCCATGCGGAACACAGGTGCTCTGGCCCTCAGAGTGCGGGTGTGTCTGCCCCACCACAGGCTCACTTTGCCTCACTGTACTGCCAAAGCCAAGGAGTTGCACGTCTGATTGCCTCGCCCGGGGCACTGAATCTCTGAATCTCAAGGGACTGTGACTTCACTCTTCACACAGGTGTAGGGTCTCCACTGGCTCAATTTCTCCTTGCTACAAGAGGGTATTGAGCCGGGGAAGGTCCACACTAAGGATTACTGAGGCAAACTTCCAAGACTGAGTTCACACGACGTGACACCACGCGTCCCCGTGCTTATCAGTGCCAGGCTTGGTATTTTAAATGTTGGATTACAATAACTCCACACCCTACACCTCCACACAGGGTCACTGAGCAAACTGTGCCAGCCACTCCCGGCCAGGCGGTGCACTGACTCTACCTCTGTCGGGCAAGTGGATGCCCTGGTACTGCGAGGGGGTCAGCGCTCTCTCCGGCTCCCCAAAGATTTTCATAAAGTCCACTTTAAAAATGTCATCATCTAGGTCGATTTGAGGAGGAGGCGGTGGACGGGCAGGGGCCGCTGTGAGGGTGAAGGCACACACATACTAGACACCACTCTGTGCCGGGTGGCCCTCACTCCTCTCACCTCTTACACACACACACACACACACTAGACAACACTCTGTGCTGGGTGGCTCTCACTCCTCTCACCTCTTACACACACACACTAGACACCACTCTGTGCCAGGTGGCTCTCACTCCTCTTACCTCTCACAAACACACCAGACACCACTCTGTGCCAGGCGGCTCTCACTCCTCTCATCTTTCACGTACACACACACACACACACACACACACACACACAAAACATCCCTCTGTGCTGGGGCCACTCACTCCTCCCACACACTCTTCCTGACACACACACCTGACGTGAATTGCAACAAACACCAGCAACAAACACTCCATCAGATCCTAAGCCAATGGAGTCCCACACTTGTGTCTCCTCCCACAACATGAGGTAATCACAGTAAGGTAATTTGTACTGGCGCTAAGTTCCTGCAGGCCACACTAAAATGAGCTATACAGCAAGCCGGCTCGAAGCCCGCCACCCGCCACACACCCCACACAGGAACCCTCACTTAGCACTACAGTCAGACACGGTGGCTTACCTGTCTCATCCAAAAAATAATGTGGCGCTTGAAAAAAATGTGGTTCAGTATTACTATTTTGTCTGGCGGAGAAAGGGGAAGCTAATCTTGGAAGGGTGTAAGTCAAGAGTAATAACTGACATGCAAATATTCTGCCTCTAATTATATGAGCTATCCATTTACCTAAACATTTCTCAAGTGAAAGTTGAAGCTATTATGTCAATTATCACAATATCTACCTTAGTACCTCCACTTTAATGTCAATAAATAAACACAAAATGTCAGTAAATTGATAAATGAACAAAGTCAGCATGAAGTAAAACCTGTAAGAAATGAGGAACACACCTCCACCCAGTGCTATCAATGCTGATACTATCAATGCACTGGTCTGATCAGTGAGGAAGCACTAGTCTACCCTGCTGGTGATGCCGCTAGTCTACCCTGCTGGTGATGCCGCTAGACTACCCTGCTGGAAGTGCCACCACCAATGCCACCTTACCATTGAGGGTGAGGGAGGACATGTCGGGCGGGGGCGGGATGGCTGGCTCATCGGGATACACCATCACTGCTCGTCGCACCTCGCCCACTGCACTCAGCAGCTGTGGGAACCAGGAGTGTGTTAGGGGATGCCAACACTGTCACACTACAGACACTGATGAAAAATGA
This sequence comes from Scylla paramamosain, assembly GCF_035594125.1. NCBI lineage: Eukaryota > Metazoa > Arthropoda > Malacostraca > Decapoda > Portunidae > Scylla > Scylla paramamosain. The sequence goes on from NC_087185.1 coordinate 1,020,542, forward strand.
TGATAACAGTGATTCACTCAACACCCAACACCAATACCTGATCACACCAGGAATGTGTTGGCACCCTGCCAGCACTGCCTCACACCTCATTCCAGACAGAGAGTGGTAACAGTGACTGACTCAGCACCTGACACTTGATCATTCAAAGACACACACACACACACACACACACACACACACACACACACACACACACACACACACACACACAGGAGCCATGTGATACCACCACCAGGGATGTGTCAGGATCCTTCCAGCCTTCCCCCTCACACCTCACACCGGATAATGATGAACAGTGGTGACACTGATTGAACACCTAACACTTGATTACACACACACACACACACACACACACACACACAGAATAAGACTGCCTTTTCTCCTGCCATGTCAGGTAAAGAGGTAACAACTCAGTGGCTTGGATGTGTACCTTGTAGCTCTGCCAGGGTATACACAAAGCCCTGCCCAAACAACTTCTTCCTTGCCAGGCACTCAATCCTACCTTCCTGCTGTGCACAGGACACACTCACCACTGCCAGGCTGCCTGTGAACACAACCTTAGTACCAAACTTGAGGTTCCTTAAACACTAACATTCATGACCCTACAGTACAAGGGCATGCAAGGTCTTTACAAGGTGCAAGACAACAAGCAGACCTTGGCGGGTCTGTGAAACACTGTACTTGGTGCTGACGGCTACAAAAATTTTGGTATTCATCTCCTTCCAATCTGCATTAATGTACAATGATTAAGAGGTATGATAGGTGAAAAATGACATCAATGTCTACCAACAGAAAGCTAGGATAGCCTTCCCAATGTGGTGGGAGGAGTGGCGGTGTGGGTGGCTACAGTCTGGGGAGGGACGGACAAGACACTTTCTCTTGTCCACATCTGGTGCAAAAAGAAGACTCTGGGTACATGTGTACTTATATACAACAAACATGGTGACTCAATGACTACAGAAAATATGTGTAGTAAAAAGTGGGTGTGGCCGTGCAGTGACGGCAGCGGTGGACAGGGAAGGCAACGAGTCAAACTCAACAGGAGGCACTCACTGATGTGACAGGTGGGCGGCCTTTCTGAGAGTGTTCAAAACAAACACTTGGCTGGGGAGCCTGCAAATCCATTTCAAGAACTGCTAATCAATTTATTCCTAAATGTAGGACAAATGTTTACAAAAAGTCATGTAACCAATACTGTAACTTGTCAGCCTAGCTTGGTACTCTGTGTTTTGTAATGAGGTGTTCCTTTCCTGGTGCACATTCCCTTACATGACCTCAGTCAGATCTGTCTCTGCTGCAACTCGTCATTAATGTTTTCCACATTCATAGCTATGACTGAAAGATAACACAGGATTCAAAGGTCTCAAAGCAAGCATTCTGAATTCACAATCTATATAGCACAATGAAATGGAGAGTGGGACTTAGGGTGATTACACACACACACACACACACACACACACACACACACACACACACACACACACACACACACACACACACACACACACACACACACACAACACACACACACACACACACACACACACACACACACACACACACACACACACACACACACACACACAAAGAGAGGCACACTCACAGCGTGGTTGGACTGCCGCCACCTGCCAATGGCACGCTGGTCGTCAGGGTTCATGGCCACGTCCTTGGCGTTCTGCACCATGGGCGTCACAGCTGCCGGCGGGAGAGAAGTCATGACCTAACTCACCTCTAAGGAGGGGACAGATTCACTCTATGTTGACTGTTAGGCAAAAAGAAGCTATCATGACCTGACAAGGAACACCATCAGTGAGAGGAAGACCAGTACCTCTCTCCCCCTCTCACTCTGTAGGCAAGACACGTATTCACTCACCCACTTGCACCTGGTCTGAGGCAGCGTTGACCTTGGCTACAAAGCTTGGGTCCTCAGAGTTGTCAGCCTCCTGCTTGGCCACCATCAATACACGGTTGGCCAGGCGGGCAATGGCGCTGGTGTTGTCCACCATGGCCTGTGGCTCATGGTTCTGTATGGACGCCTCACAGGCAGCCGTGTGCTTCTTGATCAGGTCCTCTGTTAGGGTAGGGGGCAGCGGTCAAATCAGGGACACAACAGTCAGATCAGGGATACAACAGTCAGATCAGGGATACAACAGTCAGATCAGGGATACAACAGTCAGATTAGGAAAGGGAGCTTCCTTATGCCTCATTACCTGAAGCCTTTATGAATGCTGCCGAGTCGGTCGCCTCGTCAGCCAGGTCCCTCACTTTCTGGATGCTCTCAGCGTACTGGCGGCGCAGGTTCTCAAAGTGCTCGTCGGCTGCCTTGTTGGTCGGGTACGTCATGCGGATGCGGCCGGCGGCAACCAGCTGAGGCGTGAGGCTCTCCACCTGCAGGTCACATACACACACACATTCACACAGCAGTCAACACTTATCTGGTGCCTCATTCTGCAGTGCCATCTCATCAACAAGCAACAATCACCCCTGTAATCCAGCAGAGAACATGCCACAACACTACCTGTCCAGCAGATGCCAGCAGAGCCTCAGTCAGCTTCTTGTTACTGCCGGAGCTTCCCGCAGCAACCATGAGTGCCGTCTTGGCAGCGCGGTTGCTGAAGTTGGCGAGGTTGTTTGCCTTGTTCTCAAAGGTCTGCTCCCTGCCTGGTGTGCCTGCAGACATAGTGCAATGCAGGAATTAACATCTAACTTTCTTCCAATAACATTCTATTTTTATTTTGGAGCAGTCAATGAAGAATAATGGCTTAAAATAAATTTTTTTCACATATGAAGATCATTTTTCAATTTTCTGTAAGCAAACCCAAGACAAAGCCTTGACCCAGCAGGTCCGTGCTCACCCTCGGGCGCCAGTGCTGCATCGGTAAACTGCTTGAGGGGTGTGGTGATGTCCACAAAGTCCTCCACAACTCTGTCCACCACAGCCGTCTGGATCTTGTCCTTCAGCTCCTTCAGTTTAGAGGACAGTGCCCTGAAAATTCAGACTCACAGTTTACCGAACATACCAGACTATTCTAAACAGATGTCATGTTACTTGACAATTTACTTGATATTTCTCTGAATGGCATCCAGCGAGCCTTGTCAAGCCCCACCTGGCTACCGCCTGTGCCTGGGGTGTCTCTCCCTGGCCACGGCGGCACATCTCAGACAGCTGCTGGGAGAGGCTGTCCACCTCCTCACACAGTGCAAGGATGCCAGACTTTGCTGGGCCGGTCAGCCCCGACGCAACCTGTGGGAAGTCACCAGTGAGTGGCAACAGACGAGTGACAACTTCATCAATAAGACATCACTGGTGATATGTGAAGCTTGCAAACTGTGTGCATAACTTTCCTGTAATACCAAAGAGGCACACACCTAGACACGTCAGTGTGCAGACCATGTCAGCCTCAGCCTACCTTCTTGCCCTCCTCCACGATGAGGCCGATGGCCTGCTGGCCCAGGCCCTTGTCATCCATGGAGGGGTTGTTAAGCCAGCGTTGCGCCTGCTCCAGCCGTCCTGCCACCGTGTGTGCTGGCTGCTGCACGCCGCTGCGCTCCACGTTGTTCACTGCGCGAGAGATGGCGCCGCTCAGTTCGTTCAGCTTCTCCCCAATGCTGCGGGACAGGCTCTGGCCCTGCAGGGAAGCAATGCTGTATTGAGGGGCAGTGCACCAGTGGACAGTGAGCCTCACAGGCCACACAGTGCTCCACAGAGTAGACTAGCAGTGTAAGGCACAGTGAACAGTAAAATTCAGGTAGAACAACCAAACTCCCGTTACCTGAGGTGTGGCTCCCTTGCCGTCCTGCCTCAGCTCACACAAGGCATCGGTCATGGAGGAGATGTCTCCCGAGAGTTTCCTGATGACATCGCGGTCCGTTGGCAGTGACCTGTCAGCCACCCTGTCCGCCTGGGCCAGGATCTGCCGCAGGGACTTCTCCCCAATGCCTCCCCGCAGTGCTGTGGGGTCCTGCAGACAGTTGTCCCTTAGTGATCACTGGATACAAGCAATCAAATTAAACACAATGTGCAGAATTCAAGGCAAGCAAGCCAGAAGGAAAGTTCCTCTGGATCAGAGTGCAGCCACTGCCCACCTGCAGCCAGTCGTGGGCAGCCTGCGCCTTGCCGTCGATGGCGTTGAGGGCTTTCTTCATGACAGTCAGGTTGTCAGCATCCCACTCCTCCTCATCGTAGGTGGTGAGCTGCAGCACTCGGATGATCTCGTTGATCTCGTCCGTCATCCTCCCTGCAAAGACATGTGAGCACTGAGCCTGCTGCCCTGCACTGTACCACACACTGCCCGGTGAACACTGGTGTGCACCACTCATGATTTGTCCATTCAGGCACCACACACACACCAAGTGTCCTCAAAATGGCAAAACACACTGCTGCACTGGTCACTACTTGACCTGAGCATCATGTACACACACACACACAAGAAAGTTGAGAGTGCAGAGGACTGTGGAACGTTACAAGAAGACCTGAACAAGATATCAGAGTGGAGTTATAGATGGGAAATGGAATTTAATTTAAAGAAGTGTAAATTAATAGAATTTGGAAAAAAGTACAAGAAGAGTAAAAGGAAATTATGTGTTGAATGGTGTAAGGTTGAGTGGAGCAGAAGAGGAAAAGGATCTCGGTGTTACAGTGACTGGGAACCTGACCCCGGAGAGACACATTAGCAAAATTACAGGAGAAACCTATAACTTGTTGAGAAGAATAAGGCAGGCCTTTGCATATATGGATGAAGAGATGGTCAGGAAGATGATCGTGTCACTGATAAGACCTAGACTAGAATATACAGCAGTAGTGTGGTCGCCATACAAGAAAAAGGATATAAAGAAGTTGGAAAGAGTTCAGAGAGCAGCTACGAAGATGGTACCAAGTATCAGGGACTTGTCATATGAAGAAAGACTGGAAAGGATACATCTACCAACATTGGAAAAGAGGAGAGAAAGGGGAGACTTGACTGCAATATATAAAGCATATGAGGGAGTAGAGGAGGTGGACCGAAGTGACTTAATAGTCTGGGATACACAGGACACTAGAGGATATGGAAAGAGGTTGAAGAGGAGTGCTTGTAAAAGAGATGTCAAAAAGTATAGTTTCCCATATAGAAGTATTGATGTATGGAACAGTCTGGATGAGATAGTAAATGCAGAAAGTATACATCGATTCAAGGCTAAGTTGGATATTAAAAGATATGGAGATGGGACAGCACGAGCATACCTCTTTTCCCATAAAGCACAACTAGGTAAATACAACTAGGCAACTAGGTAAATACACACACAGTACTGTGAGCCAGGGTCACAGACAAGTGAGCCGTGCATACCTGTGAGGTAGTTCCTGTTCTCGGCGGCCTCGGCGATGCCTTTGCCTCCCTGGTGGAAGATCTGGATGAATATCTTCATGGAACAGATAAGGATGGGAGAGAGCGTCTTGACTCCCTCCAGGCAGCGCATCAGGATCTCCCGGTGCACCTGGTGCGTCAGCTCCTGCTGCCGTGCATCCACATCCCGCGACACCTGTGTGTGTGGAGGGGGAGTGGGTCACACACCTGTGGCAGGCCACCCCACACCACAACACCTGTGCTGGCAAGCCTTTACACATGCAGGATATCATATGGAAAGATTTCCTAAATTTTTGTTTTCCCAAAAATGTGTTGTGTAATGCAGTAACAATGAAGTAAGAGAGTTAGCAAAGCTGTTGTGGCAACAACATGAATGTTGGTATGACTTGTGTTACCAAAATATGAAGCAAAGTACTAAAAATTTATAGTTTCAACACATCCTGACACACAAATAGAATAGGCATGTTATGAGGAAGCCACTTATAAGCACTGCACAACAGCAAGTGAAATGCTCCAGCGAGTGGCTCACCCGAGTCAAGCAGGGAGACAAGTCCTTGACGAACTGCACCAGGTCCTCCATGGTCTCGATGACCTCGGCCACTGCCAGGTAGTCCAGGACCTTCTTGCACTCCCGGATGATCTTCCTCACCTCGGACTCGTCAAAGCACAGCAGCAGCGCCGAGGTGCCCTGCAGGATGCCTCGTGCCCCCTCTATCAGCTTCTTCCTGCAACACAGGCCGCAACACTCACACTCACAGCACACACAAACACTTCACCCATAATTACCAACAAAAACACGATGAAAACTGATCCCTATTGGTGATGAGATAATTTAGTGTTAAGTGTTCATATCATTACAATCAAAAGAAATCTATAAATTGATTGACTGTGATCCAGGATAATAAATGTGTCAGATGTAAGCATCACCAGTGTCTACATGGCAGGAATTACATGGACAGCTAATAATAAACATCCATAGAATATTGCATTACCATTACATGACTACAATTAAAAACAAGCTTTGTCTGTCAGCAATCCTTATACCTGTCAATCCATCCATCAATCTATTTATTGTCTGTGTGTACACCTTTATCTATCTACCTCTTAAATCAGTCTCATATTCCTGTAGTCTCTCTCTCTCTCTCTCTCTCTCTCTCTCTCTCTCTCTCTCTCTCTCTCTCTCTCTCTCTCTCTCTCTCTCTCTCTCTCTCCAGCAGTGTTGCCACCCCAGACCTTGCTGGCTGGGAGTAAGGGTCGGCCTTGAGCAGGGACGATGCCTCCTCCAGCAGCTTTGAAGCGCTCTCCACCCGATGCAGGGCTGCTGGCATGTCCTGCTTCAGGATGGGGTCATCGCTGCTGTTGATGGTCTCCCGGCCCACCTGGGGGATGCAGGCAGTGGTCAGAGGGAGGACACACGGGGACATAGGAAGGACACAAACTGAAGTGAAGAAATGGTAAAATGTAACAGTTGAGAGTGTGGGGATGGTGTTAGAGAGTTTGAATGGATGGATCAGGAGGAGAACAGGAGTGCATAGACATGTCAGAGGAAGAACAGGAGCAAAGAACTGTGGTAAAATGACATGCAATGGTTGAGTATGGGGATGATGTTGAAGGAGAGAGGGAGTTTGTACAAACAGATCAGGGCAGGATACAGGGACACAAGGGGACAAGAACTGGGGTGAACTGTAATGGCTGAGTGTGAGGATGGTGGTAACAGAGACAGGGAATTTGTATAGCCAGAAGATGAGGGGGAGGCAGACACAGGGAGACAAGAACTGGAGTAAAATGAAATGAGTGAGAGGATGGTGTTAATAAAGACAGAATATGTATGGACAGGTGCTCCACTGCCAACCAAGATCTTTTAATGTAAGATGGATTCTAGCCAAGGGTAACAAAAACACAGCAAGAAAAGAGAGAGAAAAAAAGGCCTAATGAAGATCCATAAAAAGAATATCTAAAATTACAAGTGTCTTTAAATATTGTGTCACAAGCAGGAGGAAATACAGAATCAGGCAGAGAGTTCCAGAGTGAACCAGTGAGAGTAATGAAAGACTGGGAATACTGGTTAACTCTTGGATTAGGAAGGTGGTTGGCAGGGCATGGGAAGGGAAGGCAGGGAGGCAGAAACAGGCTAAGGTGCTGAGTGTAACAAGGTGGTGTTTGTGTAGACAGGGGATATAAATAGACAGGGATTCCTTAAGCCACATAAATGGAAAGTTAGACTGGGAAGGAAAGATATGGAATTGTGTCAGGCATTATAATTACACAATATACACAAGTCAATAGTATTTATTTTATTCATTTTTTGCTATGAAAAAAATATACAAAACTGTACCTCTGTACCTTACATTTTCTTCATGATCATAACCACAACAACTATCACTGCAACTACTACTGCTACTAATGCTACACCTAATCTAACAAATTATCTTCATGACCACTACCACCACCACCACTACTACTACTACTGCTACAACCACTACAGCACCTAAGCACACCACCACCACACTCTACGACCAACGACCTACACCCAGCAGGCCGAGTTGGCAGGCTGGGTGACGGATAACGAGACAGCAGCTATTTATACCCGCAAGGTGCCCGCCTCACCCACCCAGCTGAGAGACACGGGCAGGGAGGAGAAAGGGAGAGAACATAGGTGGGCTGAGAGGAGGAGGGAGAGGCAGAGAGGAACAAAGGTGGAGCAGATGGGAGCTGAGGGGTACAGAGGGAGCAGAGAGGGGAGCGGAGGTGAGACAGAGGGGAGCAGAGAGGAGTAGAGGGAGGCAACGGTCTGGGTACCGCCTGCCTTCTCCTCCTCCTTTCCCTCTCACACCCATGACATCCCCTCCTCCTCCACCTCCTGCAGATGAACACCACTCCTACGCGATGTCCTTCCCCTTTCATAGCTGTAATACTTTTCCTCCTCCTCCTCCTCCTGCACATACATACATACTACTCCAACCCACTGTTCTCCTTTCATTTCTCACTTTTCCTCCTCCTTCATCTCCCTTCTCCCCTCAGCCTCCCGCAGCATTGCTCTACTCCTCCCCTCACATAGCACTGTCTTCACTGAACCACCAACCCAGTCCACTGAATTACATAACATATATATATATAATTAGATAAAGGAAAAGGTCGCTCTCTCTCTCCCTCTCTCTCTCTCTCTCTCTCTCTCTCTCTCTCTCTCCCAGCTGATGATAGTGTGACGTGTCGTAATTTCCGCTGTTTTCTCTCCAGAGTGAAATGTTTACGACAACCGCACTGGAGGCGAGGCGGGGCGGGGCGGGGAGGCAGGGAGAGGCAGGGGAGGAAGGCTTCACCCGGTAACTCACTTTACACCCTGTCGATCGAGTGGCCTCCTCTCCTTCCTTCCTTGTTTCATTCCTCCCGCACCCCAGGGGGTGCCCCGCTCCCGTGACTCCCTCAATCTGTGTGTGTGTTGCAGTCAGTTTGTCCCTCCCTCCCCTGTCTGTTCAGTGTTCAGTCTGGTGCACATGAGTGTCAGCCCCGGCACGGCCATCTCAGGCTTCCTGCACATCAATAAGAGCAGCAGCCGTCTGTCCGCCTCACGAGGAAGTGACTCAATTCTCTTGACGCAGGCAGGCCGGCAGCGCGGGGCGGCTTGTACATCACTGCCCCGGCCTGTGGCGGCAGCCTCCAGGGGGCCAACAAAGGCCACCCGGCGCCCTGTGACAGTGCCGCCTTCCCTGTGAGAGTGAAGGTGTCAGGGTCCGCCACCCACGGTCCCTTCACGCGAGCAGCGGGGCGCCGGGCCTTGATAAGGCAAGATAGAAGCGCCCCACCTCGCTGCGTGGATGCCTCGCCAGGGAATGTCCACGTGGCTGTCCCTCCCCCTCCCCTCCTCCCCAATGTCTGGCGGGCTCTGTCCTGCCGCCGCCACCGCTGCTGCTGCTGCTGCTGCTGCTGTCGCCGCCGCTCGCCACGCCCCCTTCCTGCCAGCGCGCCTAGCCGTCAATACCGCGCCGGGCCAGTGTGGGCACCGCGGCTTCCTTCACGCCGCAGAGGAAGGTGAGAGCAGCGGAGGGTGGCGGCGGTCTCACCCGGCTTGTGGCTCCACGCCCCGGCTCCCGCGGCCTGCGGGACGGCGGGCAGGCTTGGCGCCCCGCCCTCAGACAACAATGACGGGGCAGACGCCGCCGCTTCCCCCACCAGCTTCTCGGGAAGATTCCCTCGCCTGCCTCCCTCAGGGCCAGATCCTGGCAGGGGGCAGGCAGTGCCGTGCCGGGCAAGTCAGCAACACGCCGCGGCGCCGCTCCTGCTGCCGGGCCAGGGCTTGAGGGCGTGGAGGCGTGAGGGCGTGAGGGGCGCACCTCGCTGCCATAACGACCCGCGCCCTCGCCGTGCTGCCTGACAGCAGGGCGGCGAGCACCGCGGCAGCATCAGCAGCAGCAGCAGCACGCCTATATTTATCCCGCCGCTGTCACGCCGCGCTTTGGTTTTACTGAGGCAGGCAGCCAATGAGGTGAGGCGCCTGTCAGGCCAAGTGCAGTGGCCGTCTGCTCTGTCCGTCTGTCTCTTTATCAAATCCCCATCCCCCGAACTGTACGTGTGTGTGTGTGTGTGTGTGTGTGTGTGTGTGTGTGTGTGTGTGTGTGTGTGTGTGTGTGTGTGTGTGTGTGTGTGTGTGTGCCTGGTGCGGCGGGTGGTTCCGGTGGTCGCGTCGCCGCGTCAGGTGAGGCAGGTCAGGGTCACCTCAGAACTGCACGCCCGCAGCTCCTGCGGTGGTGCTGATCTGCTTAGTGTCTGTCTGTCTGTCCCTCCATCGCCTGGATGAATATGCAGGAATACGTGTCTGTCTGTCTGTCCCTCCATTGCCTGGATGAATATGCAGGAGTACGTGTCTGTCTGTCTGTCTGTCTGTCTGTCTGTCTGTCTATCTGTCTGTCCCTCCATCGCCTGGATGAGTGTGCAGGAATACGTGTCTGTCTGTCTGTCTGTCTGTCTGTCCCCCTGTCAGTGTCCCCGCGCTGCCCATCCTTACGTCGTCGCTAAAACTCTCACACGTAACAAACAAATTTTACTTTCTGTAATGAAACAACACAGTGATGAAGGTAAGGGCAAAACAACAACCCCAGTCCACGGCGTGGTGGTGTGCTGCAGGACAGTCCCCGCAGCACGTGTGTGAGCGGCGCGTGACGCGCGGCGCCGTGACTCACCTTGACCAGGTTGACGACAGCCTTGGACACTGCCATGACAGGCTTCTCCAGGTCGGGCATCGCGTTGCCATCCTCGGCCTCCTCGTGCAGGATCACCAGCCGCGACACCTGCGGGAATCAACACACCTTTACTACTCTCTCTCTCTCTCTCTCCCTCTCTCTCACAAACACACACACAAAAAAAAAAAAAAAAAAAAATTGTGTATGATTGAAACAACCTTATAAAACTTATAAAACAAGATCAGCACAATGAAGGAATCAACTGTGAAATTAAACAGCATTAATCATAACCTAACAACACAACACAGCTTATGTACAACAGCGCACTCTTTCCCTCCTGAACACCCAAACATTTTAATCATTATTGCTATTTTTTTTTCAGCCGCGGCACATCATTGCAAAGACCGAAACAGCAGCACACCGCATCAACAGCAGCAGCAGCAGCAGGAATAACAACAAACAGCAGCAGCAGCAGCAGCAGCAATAACAATAACTACCACCCTCACTCAGCCACGACAAGAACGACACAGTAACACACGACCAACGACCACACTAAGTCACACGGAAACACGCAAACTTCCACCACCACCACCACCACCACCACCACCACTCAGAAGAAGGCAATAGAATCCGTAGTTCACTCTCGCTCCCACGGAATTAATAAGCGCGCGGGAATGGCGGCGCGCGACCCTCGTATTGCGCGGAATTAGCGAATAATTTGCATCCCCGTGGCCGCGTCGCCTGTACCACCACCACCACTACTACCACCAACACCACCACCAATACCAACACCACTGCTGTCCTGTGTTTGTTGGGTATTCCAGTGTATCTTTAAATATTTTCTGGAAGGTCATGAGAGAGAGAGAGAGAGAGAGAGAGAGAGAGAGAGAGAGAGAGAGAGAGAGAGAGAGAGAGAGAGAGAGAGAGAGAGAGAGAGAAAGAGAGAGAGAGGGAAGAGTGAGAGCGCTGCCAGGCATTCTCTCCACCCTGTATTTTATCTGTCGCAAACTCCCTTCACGTGAAAATGTTTTAAAATTGAACATTCGCAAACAGAATGAGAGAGAGAGAGAGAGAGAGAGAGAGAGAGAGAGAGAGAGAGAGAGAGAGAGAGAGAGAGAGAGAGAGAGAGAGAGAGTCCAATAAAGCAAGAAATATTAATAAACTTTCCACACACGCCACAGGAACCAAACACACGGTAGTAATGACCAGCGCTCTTTAGAATGTACACTACATGGGTGAGTGGCGAGGCAGGAACGAGAGAGGCCGAGGCGAGGGAATGAGGAAGGGAGGGACTGAAGGTAAAGAAAGTAAAGGAAGGAAAAGTGATGACCTGGGAAAGGGAAATAACGAGGAGAAAGCAGAGAAGAGTAACAATAAGGAAAACTGATGATCTAGGGAAGGAAAATGAAGGAAAGAGAGTAAGAGAAGGAAAATTAATCG